>NW_004524818.1:1273588-1295034 GCF_000260255.1 Octodon degus | reverse complement strand
ACATACACACACACACACACACACACACACACACACACACACACACACCAGGCCTGCGCTTGGGCTGGGTCTGGGGGGTTTTCAATGCGAGGAAGAAGTTCTCACTCTTTTGGCATTCTTGGCGGGGTTGCTCCAGAGAATTCCTAAGGGCATGGCAGAGGGTCGCTCACGGAGTGCCTGGGTTTTGCTCTGGCAAACCTATTCTGATAAATATGCACCTTGGGAAATAATTAGCACATCAAAATAATTAACACATCAATCACTTTATATAGTTATCTCTTGCGTGGATTTATTGGGAGTATACTTAAGACTTACCCGCAGAATACTTCAAGTTCCAAATTTATCATTAACTGTGCTCATGATGATGTACTTTAGGCTTCCAGAAATTGTACATATTAAAATTAAAAGTTTGTGCTTTTAATCAACATTTTTATTTAATTAAAAAAGAAAATATCAATACTGTGACAGTTCAGATCGGTCTTGTTTGTATTTTTTATTTTTTAGGCAACGGTCTACAAGTTGTTCAGGGTCTTACTACTAGATCAGACTCCCAGTGATCTTCCTGTTTACAGCCACCTTAGTGTTGGGATTACAGGTGCATGCCACCCTGCCTACTCTTAATCGCCATCTCAGTGTGCCCCACAGACGAAGCCAGCACAGCAGGCCTGGAGATCAAACCCCTGGCCCCTGCATCTGCTTGCAGGCACTTTAACCCGCTGAGCTATTTGGCTGGCCCAAATAAAATTTGTATTCTTGGATGACTTTTCTTTCTTTCTTTCTTTCTTTCTTTCTTTCTTTCTTTCTTTCTTTCTTTCTTTTTCTTCTCCAGGGTATTATTTATTTATTGATTGATTTTTATTATTTTTTGGGGGGGCAAGGGGTGAAGTGGGGATGGAACTGAGAGCCTTGCACTTGCCAGGGAAGCAATTCTTCTACTCAGTCAGCTCCCTGGCCCCTATTTTTATTCATTTTAATGAGAATAAAAGATAAATAGCAATGAAACTGTTTCAAAACATGTTAGAAGAATGGTTACAATAATTAATACACTGCATATTGTTGTCTTCATAATAGATATTCAGAGGAAAGGATGCAGACATGATATTTTGTCTAAGCAATATTAGTACAAACTTTTTTTCTCAATGAGAGAAGAGAAAGTAGGTGTATATCTATCCTAACTCTCTTGTGTATACATATACCTATATTTTTTCCTCTCATTTTTTTTCTACAAAATGATCCTTTACTTACACTTCTGTGAAGTTAGTAGTTCATGACCCTGGATTGCCTAGCAACTGATAGCTAACATTAACCAGACATGATGTTCATCTCAGGTGTGAAGTAGACTTTTTGCTCTAGGCCCTGGTCCAAGTTCCACCTATAAATATTTGATAAATTTTCTAGCTTCATGGCTCCCTACATATCCCTCTTTTTCATTTTGTTTTTTCAGAGATGGGTGTTCCACTGCAGTTAGAGGAGCTGTATTTTGAGAAGTCTTTAAAGGACCTCATACTAGTAACCAGTCTAAATATTGTAGATATGTGAATTCCGCAAAATAACCCAATATAGTCCAATAATAAAAATAAAAAGAGGTAATAAAAGAAAAGAAGAGATAAGAAAAAAAAGAACTTGGTCTTTAAGGAAGCCACACCTCTAAAGTTTCTCTATGAGACAGTACTGTCACTATATACAAGAGGCTGTGTCATTATCTATGCAACACTCAGTCTCTCTGTATTTTATTACTATAATATCTGTCATTTTACTCTACCTTGGTGTAATATTAGCTAAAGGATTGCACTCTATATGTCCTTGAACTTAGGAATTTGCCACAAATAAGAAGCATTTATCTTTTTGTGAATTTTCAGAAAAGTTACGTAAAATGTCCTAACTGAAGTGGAAAGTGTCTTATTTTGCCTTTCCTCCTTGTCCTTCTTGATGACAGTACAGTGCATGGGATGGATGCCTGATCTAGTGATCAACCATGGACTATGAGGTAAATTGGAAAGTAGAAACGACATGAGCACATGAGTAACTAATAGGAAATTTGTAATAGGAACAAGGAGGAAGAGACAGAGGAGAAGGAGGAGGAGGAGGAGCAGGAACAAGAGAAATCTAAGTCTCTAATGATTCCACTATCATTTTTGAATATTGATTTTTTTCCATGCTGTATATTGAACTTAATGCTTTTCTCATGAACTATATTCCAGAAAGAGAGAGAGAGAGAGAGAGAGAGAGAGAGAGAGAGAGAGAGAGAGAGAATCTCATCTCATTAAGTTCCACAGGCTGTGCTGGACCTTGAAATCTTCCTGCCTCAGTGTCCTGCAGTGTGAGGATTTCAGAAGCACATAATCATAACTGGATACCCTAGAACTTATTTAAGGCAGTTATTTTTTTATATCCGATAAGTTCAAGTCTTAGTTGATTAAAATGTTGTAAAAATTTTAACTGAGAGGCTGAAATAGTAAATATTTCATTCTCACATTGGGAATTTCAACATTCATGAGCCTGCTGCCTTCTTCTCATGTCTTCCTCACATGGAAGAGTGTAATCACAGGAGCTACCTGGAGTTCCTCCTTGACAGCACTAATCATCCACGAGTGTTCTACTCTCATGATCTGATTATATGTTAATATTATCTTAATAACATAACATTGGGTTTTACAGCTTCAACATATAAATTTTGAGGAAGGACACAAATATTCAATGTATAACAATACACCTAATCAAAACTGACACCAGATCTCCCAAGATAGAGTTTATTTTCTGTGCTTCATCAGAAGCTATTTGCAAGGAAGATAATTTTCACAGCTTCTGACACCAGAACTGAATTCAAATGGTGAGAATCATATGGGATGTGGGAGGTCGATGAAGGGGATAGATAACAATAAACAGAATCTATATATCTGGCAAACTGATTAGACAAGCACGGGGTCCTGCGTTCAATCCCTGGTGCTACAAAAATGTGATTAGAAATTTTCTGGGTCCAGGATTCAAGAAGCCAGACATATGTAAACAGAGACAAGATATATGGAGGATGTCAAAGTTGGGTGTACCAGTTGCTTACACTCTTCTCTTTAGGAACAAGCTAAATGTAACCAAATGTAGCTTGCCTGGAGCTAAACGCAGATATGTACCCAGAGCTGCACTCAATGCAGTAGTCTCTATGAGTACATTCCAAATTGTTCACAGTAGTGTCATGGTAAAACATACTTCAATGGTTTTCTGATAAGTACAAGCCAAATCAATTGGTGGAGGATAAATAAGCGAAAATTGAGCAGAAAAGAATTTAGCTGCATTAGCCAAGGATGAACCAAAAGCTGGTGATTTCTTCCCATTTCCTCTCATTTGCTCTAATGCTGTTGACCTTAACATGTCCAGTATCATCTCTAATTGCTTCCTCTGCCTTCTCGGATATTGCATTATGAGGGGCAGGCTGCAATCCTATTCCACAACTCAGGCAGTATGTACTGTTAATACTCTGCCATTTTTAAACATAATATTTGTTAAAAACATATTTTTGTTTCACTTTGAGACAGTCTCTAAAGTCAAAATTTTGATAATGGCAAAATATGTTAAGAGTGCCTTATCCATGCACGAATAATTGTCAAATGAATCTAGAAATATCTGAAAATAGCTAGCATATAGAATTTAAAATTATTTCATATTAAATCAGGACATTTCGGTAATATAAGAAAATACTTATCTATCCTAGGCAGAATTCTACAATGGCTTCTAGATTTATCTTTCGCCTGTGGAAGTATTCTACCCTCTTGATTAAGTTATAATATGTCAAAAGGATGATGGATATTTTCAGAGGTAGATAGCATTCCAAAACTTAAGCTAACCAAAAGTTTATGTAATCCTGTTGGAAACATGTTAAAAGGAGTCTAATTGATCCCTCAAAGTTATAGATACTCCTTATCCACATGCTAAACACATTTGAATGACTGTGAGCCTTAGGTAATACTTTGGTTATAGCCAACCCTTTGGTTAGAAGCCCTAAACAAAGGATCACTTATTTTGTGTCTAGACTCCTGGCCTACAGAAACTGTGAAATAATAATTATTGTGAAGCCACTAAATTCTGTAAACTTTAAAGGTTAACAATAACTTTAATGAAGGAAAATGTGCATTTAATATTTCCAAATTACGTGTGCATGTGTGCAAGTCAATAAATACATAGTGCTGCATTGAGAGCTTTACTCTATGTAGTGGGTTGAATTAGAGCACCTCAAATAAAAGATTCTAAGGGCGTGATTTGAGAAAAAGAAAATATTGCAGATATAATTAAATAAAATATCTTGAAACAAAGTAATACATGACCCATGTCCTAGAAATCAGAGGGAAATTAGGAACAGAGAGGCACAGGAAGGTGAAAGCTAAATAGAGAAAGAGTTTGGAGTGAAGTAGTCACAAGCGAAACTCATGGCTGAATGGATTGTTCCCTAAAGCTGCCAAAGGCATGATTTTTTTGATCTATTGGCTTTTGTACTTCTGGCTTCCAGAACTTTGCAGTAATAATTGTTTGTTCTTTAAGTCATGGAGTTTGTGTTAATATATCAGAGTGGCCCAAGGAAATCAATAAAATATGAGTGCAGCAGTATGGGTGGGCAGGGTAGGAAAATAAATAGGATGATAACTCCACAATGCAGGAATTTATAATATGAAACTTTGCAAATTAGTGAAATGGCACATGAAATGGTAAATGCCAAAAGAGAGTGAGGCAAAGCAATACAAAATTTAAGGAGGGGATATGTATTTTTGCCCAGAGGAGTCAAGTATAGTTTTTTCCTAGGAAAGAAAAAAATAACTATGGTGAAGATCTAAGGATTAAAAAGTGTGAGAAAAACATTTGTGCTAGAAGAGTAACTGCACATGACACAGTGAATGACTGTGAAATCTGGCCTTATTTACTAGAGTACCAACCACCCTATATCCATTGTAAATTACTATTAATTCTATCTATTTCAATCCCAAGAAAAGATTGAACATCTAGTAATTCTCATTTGAAGAATCAAATCTTCCATAAAAATTCAAAAGACTACATCAATTACCAAGAATATGACTTTGTATAATTCCACAAATAAATTATTCTTATAACAAGTGACAAGTGTCATGCACTACAAAGTATCATTAAGTATAATTTTGGAAAAAATAAAAATTTTGATTCATGCAGCAAGAATGTTAAGATACAGTAAGATATTAGAGTATATATATATATATATATATATATATGCTTTTAGTGAATGTTGTACATTCAATTTTAGTTTTTACTTCACTCTAAATTTTAAATTTGAAATGGTACCAAAGCATATTGTTTGATATGTTAGACTCAAAAAGCAATTTGAAGTTACATTTTTATTACCATAGCCATCCACTATTTAAAACTAAATAAATTAGTCTTCCCATGAAAATTGAATTTGAAAACGTATTATTGCTGGGTAACAAACATGAAAGAGAACGCATATTGCTTAAAGCTTTGTAAAAACCACAAGTCAGAATTAAAATAAAGCTAGTAAGGAAAAATACCTAAAATAATTATTTGTTGCATCAATATGTAAAAATACATTTTATGATAAGTTACAGAGCAAGGTGACACTTTAGTTAGACCACAAAATTTACATTTGTTAAAGCAGTAATCAGTTCAATAGGCAGAGAAAAATACAAAATGTGTATAACAAGTAACTTAAAGGAATATTTCTAAATGTACTTTAAGAGTCAAATAACTGAACTTTTTCCATTTCTTCAGTGATAAAGTCATTAAGCACACACATTTCTATATTTATCTTATAGCAATACAGTATAGACAGGAAATGAGGTAATGTTTCTGCAAGGGCTTTGTAAAATCTAACGCAAGATTATAACTAATAAGAGTTTAACATTATTCCAATAAAGAGCTCCAATAATAACTCAATAATGTTGACATACTTGCACCATGAAGATTTGGCTGGAGTAATAAACTAGTAGCAACTTTAACAAATTCACATCTCACATCAAATATATTTTTCCTTGAATGTCAGGAGTAATGGTAATCTATAGTATTAGACTTTTGGATGTTGTCAAAGTTCACGCAAATGATCAAGTAGCATAAGTATAGCTTGGATAAAACTGGGCATTTGCATCTTCACTTTAAAATATGTTTCAGCTTAGCAACACGTGGAAATATAACTGATTAAGCTAAGTAAAATCATTTTAGCACAGAAAATTGGTGCATGAAATCATGAGTAGTTTTTCTTATAGTCAATAGAGAAAGTAGCTCATAGTGACAAAACAATCAAAATTTCTCCAGTTGCTTTTCACCTATTACTTCATTTTAAATCACAGTTGTGGATCCTCTGATCTCTTGTGTTTGTGTCTGACTGCATCACCAGGCACATTTTATTTTGCATATTGTACTTCAAAGTTCTTGAATTTATAATAATTTTAATATTGTCTCACAAAACTATACTACTTAGCATCATACTAATTAGTGTGCCTCTTCAAATATTGAGAAGGTATACAAAGTACTTAGGCTGTCATGTATATTTTCCCAGATACATACAATTTTTTTTGTTTTTTTGAGACAAGGTTTCACTATGTAGTTCACATTGCCCTTAAAGTCATTTTATAGCTCATGCTGGCCTACAACTTTAAGTGATCCTCCTGCTTTAGCCTTCAGAGTGCTGGAATTACAGATGTGTGCCACCATGCCAGGCCTCAGATACATACAAACTCCTTAAAGAGGTGTTTTACCAGCATCAATCTGATCTTCCTTAAGTTCTGTTGCTTATGTAGAGGTTGGGAAAGCAGTCTGAAGTACTGGTAGAAAAAAATATTTTTGTGTTAAAGGAAAAAAACTTTCCCACACACACCCATTTACCCACAGGTAGAAATACCTAGTTTTTATCCAACAGGTACATTTTCCCATTTAAAAAAAAGAAGTTGGGAAATGTATGAAGACATTCACAAAATGAAGAAATCACAACAAATAAAATACACAGCATGTGTATTGAAACAAAAAGATCTAGACATACTTACAGAGCAATGAATGGAAAATATCAGAAATGAAATAAGATATCACGAAATTGAAATAAATATCTATAAATTGATTATATCATGATAGTCACACTTCAGTTCAGTGAAGATGATGAATCTTTGATCTCTATTTTTTGTATCAGGAATTGAATTCAGTACCTTTTGCTTCACAGGAAGATGCTATGCCTGCTAAGTCATATACCTGGCACTCTCCTTTTTTCTTAAATAGTGTTGTGGGTTCATTTCAGGGTCACATACTAATCAAGTAAGTGCTATAACACTGAGCTACAGCCTCAATGTATGAAATGAGTCCTAATTAGGACTCATTTACGAAACTTAAAATGATTTTGAAATAGCATTTAAGTAGAAACTTATGTTTACCCATGTAAAAATAAATGTATCCCAGAGCTTAGGATGATGTATTCAGTTTTTGGAAAACTATTATCAAAGTGTCTCCTATATAAATTTTGAATAGCCCCAATTGAACCAATAGAAAAAAGGGTTTCAAGTTCATGAAATACACAGGTAGGTAGGTAGGAAAGTTGTACACAAAGTTCAAATTTAAGTCATCAAAGTGCCATATATTTAACAAAGATTCATCCTCTTCAAATATAAACATAAATACAGTAATATGGATGGCAAAGGACATGGAATGCACTTACTATGTATCTCCATGTTACTCCTCAGATCCACTTCCTGTTCTTACTTCCATGGTTTCAGACCCAGGGATGCTGGCCCTTATACATTGCATTAGTTAGTTTCAGTATCCTTCGCTTGTGTTCCTCTTCAGCCTCTGTAGATGATAATGATAGAGCAGGATGGAGACTCATAGTTCCTCATGCTTGTTGTCTCCTTAGTATGGTACTACTAATTTTCTGTGTCTCTACCAAAAACAATAGATCTTGTCAGGAAGCCCTCTCTGAGCAGTTGGACATCTTTGTCAAACCAGACTTGATGGTCTTATTGCCCTTTGTGTATTGAATTATCTATTGCTAATAACTTTAAACTAATATTGGCTGCTGATGTGTTCCAGAGACCACCATAGACCTTATGACCCATTCCAGGAGCAAGTAAGCTTACACATTTGAATGTCATATGTTGAGATAACATTGAAGTGTTACTTACATTTCTCCAATATTTTAGAATGTAGAAGTAAATATATAATTTTATTTTTTAAGTTGAACATTAAGAAGATTTATGAACTAAGACAATTCAATTTTTCACCAATTATGGAAATATCTTTATTTCTCATAATCAAAATTTGTATGTTAGTATGTATAGTTTTACTAAAGCTTCAAAATCAATTCTATTAAAATTCTGAATTTTAATATTTGATATTAAAGTGATCCATGTAAATAAAGCACATCACAGGGCTGCAGAGATGGCTCAGTAGAAAAAGCGCTACCCTGGCAAGTGCAAGGGCCTGAGTTCAATCCCCAGTTCTGGAAAAAAATATAAAGCACATCAAGGTATTTAAATACTTTAAAAAGTTTTAAAAGACTTTAAATCAAAAATTTCACAACTGCTAACAGTTAACTGTCAACTTTATCAATAATCCCTATCATTTAATACTTTTTAATTTGACACAGGTGACTAGGTCAAATGCTTTTGATCAAGACCTTGTATGATGTGAAATTTCACAGAAGCGATAAATATTGTGAATAAACTTAAATATAGTTATGAAGTATATAATGCAATTTTTTTAATCTGGCAAATTTTTGAAACATTTAGACCACCACAATTTTGTCTCAGAGTAGAAAGAAGAGAGTATTTTCTTATTTTGTAGTATGAATCAGTAAAAAAAAATAAATGAAAGAAAAAGTCAATCACTTAAAAATGGAAATGTACAAGCTATATGGTCAACATTTCAAATCTAAGTATTTAAGCTGCCGAATAAAAATTTGAGTACCAAAAGCATCTTAACAATGATATTCACTACAAAAATGTTTGCAGAAGCAAACAGGAAAGTAAAAACACAAAGCAACGACTGTTCATCAAGAGAAAATAAGATGGTGGCTGAGGTTATAGACATTATACTGGTACAGAAGTTGCCAAGTGTGCACAAGGCCATGGGTTTGATTTCCAGTACTGAAAATAAGTAAAAAAATAAAATATTGCTTAGAAGTCCATAGAAGAGTTTGAGAAAACAAACACAATGTGCATGTGTATGTACTGAGCCTTGTATTGTGACTATGACACATTAAGAACAAAATGTAAGATACAAAATAATACACTTAACAGAGCCCATTGCCTTGTGCATGTGCACAAATATGCATTTATGTTCATCATTCCACTCATGTGCAATGATGTTTAGAAAAGTTAGTAAATAGATGGGATGTGAGGTGAGATGTTGATTTTTGCAAATAAATTTTTAAAAAATAAATTACCAAGAATGTACAAAATGTTAAATTGATGTTATTTCACATAGGATCAAATAGCACTACCAAATTCAAACAGTTTCTAGATGTTATTATATAGTTGATATTCATAGTAAATGTTGTGGATTCTAAAATTAATCAATGGTCAGCTTCATTTTTTGCACAGATTCATAGTATACTATCCTGGAAAAGTAGAAGGACACACACACACACACACACACACACACACACACTTTGTCATAATTTGAGAATGAGCCACAATTTGCTTCAGTTTTCTTGTCTCTTGTGTCAAAAATTGTTTCCAGTTCTTTAGAGCTTTTCTGTTACTTGAATCCCTCTCATTTTAACACTTTTCTTTTGGGGTATCACACATTTTGAAATGCTGTCAAACAAATGTACTAACTGCGTTAGGTTTGGCTAATTAAGCTGATCTGTAATAGATAAAAAGAAAACAAAAGAAACAGCACGTATCACAGGTCTCTCACTCCAGCTCAAAGTATGGAGAAGCTAAGCTCTGGCTACATCATTTAGGATACCGAATTTAGACAATTTATGACATCATTGAGCTACAGTTTCCTCAACTGTAAAATGCAAATATAACCTCATTATATAAAATCACTTTGTTTCAAATTAAATTTAGTAGATAAATGTGCTTCTCATTTTCAGAGAGTTAATTGAGTTCTAATAAAATTTTGTTTCTCATTAGAAAAATATTCAGACAATTAAGAAATAGCACATTTGGAGCACCTGGGTTATTTTCTTCCACCTGAAATCTGACAATGGATATAAAGAACCATTTAATCATTAAATATACAAGGTCAACTTGAAGCTGAACACTAACATTTCAAAAATTATTGCAGGAATTACATTGTTAAGCTAATATCCAAGGCCCCTCAAGAAGGAACGCTGTGAGAAGATAGTGTCTAAGGAAAATACAGGAAGAGAGAATTCTTATTTAAATATTTATTAAACTATTTCTACATATCAGGTAATTTTTTAATTCATAGGTACATTAGAATTGGCAAAATAGACAATTTAGCAATCTTTTTTGGCTACTATAAGATACAATAAATGAAAAGAATGATCAGAAAATGTAAAGATTGTAAATATTTTGCACATTTGGAAAACTATGATACTGGTACCACAAGTTTCAAAAGTGCAGTAGAAAGTATTTTGAACATCATTAAAAATGTTAGATTAATTGCTGTGATGTGTTTGCCCCAATTTTATCTATACAAAATATATGCAAAGTACTGAAACACCATAACATAGTACAACATACTTATGCATGATGTTTATGTTTTGATGCATTAGTTAAATGTTTTGACCTTAAAAATGCAATTTCATGAGTGATAAAGAGGCAAAAACAACTCTATAAGGCTATAATACCATTAGAGGAGTAAGAGTACTCTTTCAGGTGAGGCATAGTGGAAGGAGATTTGCGAAGTTGATATTTGACCATAGGCTTGAGGATGGTAAGGGAGTCGGATGCAAAGATACCCAGACTAAGAGCATCCCTAGTGTAGGACACAGTAAGTGCCAAGACTCTGGGTTGAGGGTATATCTCATTTGCGTGAAAAAGTAGAATACTGCATGTGACAAAGCAAGTGAGGAGAAAAAGAATAGTTCAGTAGAGGCAACATGAAGCCAGAAAATGCACAGAATGTGAGGCTCTACTCTGGAATTTGAGCTTCATTCACATGTACCTTAACTGTAAACTTTGGTTCTTGTATTGAATCAACATTCTGTGAGTGCAAAACTCAGAATCTACTCTGTAGGAAGAATCTGCATAAAATCCATGATGTGAGACTTGAGAATCAGATCGACAGAGTCCATATATAAGCGCAAAAGGATAAAGAGGAAAGAAGCCTGGAAAAAAGTGGAAATAAGGAAGCGCTTTAGTTCTTACTTGGGCTTTTCCAAAAAGAAGATTACCCATGGGCTTTGAAGGGGAAATATAATTTATACAATTAAATATATGACTTTCCATCTCAGGAGTAAATTCAAAATGAATTTTTGATACCATCTTAGTAGAGGAGGTCACTGAACATGCATAAACATACAAGGAAAAGAATATGGCACAGGATAAGTTATAAAAGATGTTCCAAATTAAGATATTAGAAAGAGGAGGAAAGATAATAGAGAGAGCAAGATGAAATAACATGAGTTCAAATGAAATAAAGATGATCATAGGGCTTTCAAAGCATAGGAAGAGGTTTTAAAAATGAGGAAATGTCAAGCTGCATGAACTGATTCCTTGAAAGGTATGGTTTCTGTGGAGCTGTAGAGATGAACAGCCTAAAATTGTTGTTGCTGAGACAGACAAGAACACTGATTCAGAGGAGAATCAACAAATCAGCAGGAACATGTTGCATCTAGAGAACCTGATGTGGCTTCAGACAGGGATTTAATTGATCTATGATTTAATTTTTCATATTCTACCCATAAAAACCAGTTGCAGTTTTGATAAAAATTCTGATATAAAGAGAGACATTGAATTAAAATGAAGAGAAAGTTGGAAAAAATGTACAAACCAAGCCTTTGAGTATGGAAGAAGACATGGGTATCTTTGGCCCAAAAACACTACAGTAGGTGATATTTTCAATTTCAAATTGCAATAACAATTTAAAAGTTAGTATACATGGATAGACATTTTGCCAATGATGATGTTAGAGGGGAAAAGAATAATTAATTCTCTGATTACTTCCATTATCTTGTTGGAAAGGTGAGAGCTTTAGTTAAAACAAAGGAAATCACTATCAGACATTTCATGAGAAGAAATGATTGAATCGATCTTCTTGATAACTAAGGCAGTAAAAGATTGCATAACTTAAAAAAATTGCTATACAGTGCTTGATATCCTAGTATGTGCTCTCCTCTCCCAACAGTTCAGGGTTGGTACATAATATGAGAACTTGGTAAGAGGGAAAGAGATGGAAGGGTATGTATGAGAAGTAATTTTTTTAAATTTTTATTTATTGATTCATTTATTTATTTGGTACAGGATTTCACTACACAGCTCAGATTCATAATGATTCTCCTGCCTTAACCACCCCAGTGCTGGAATTAAAGGCATGTGCCAACACGCGCTGTCTCAGTGGCCAACACGGCATTCCTGGAGTTCTGAGGCCTGCACAGGATGCAGTACCAGGGATCCAACCCAACCCAGGTTCTTGTGGTTGCCAGGCATGTGATTAGACCACTGACCCATCTCCCCAGGACCAGGGAGTGATTTAAGAGATGTGGTGTGCTATAAAAACTGGAAAGGAGAAAAATCGTACTCTTCAATGGAAAATTAAGGAAAAATATGACATAGAATAGTTAATCAGTTAGATGTCATTCTGATATAAAGAAATTAGTGTTAGATTTACTACAAATAAGACAGGTAGAGTTGTTCAGAAAGTGGATGCCTGGAAAAATGTTTTGGGCTATAAAACTGTTATTGGTGGTGACAAGTTATGGGGAGTGTCTAAGGAAGCAAGTAGTTGGAGTGAGTGAGAGAAGCAAATACCAATGGATATGTTGTCTGCAGAGGGTTATACTTTCTGTAGTGTAGCTCCTGAAAGAAGTGAGAGTCAAAACAGAAACATAGAGTTTCAATTCATGTTGTTCCAAAATACCCCAGACTCGGTGTCTCAAAAACAGACATGTATTTCTTACAATTTCATCTACTAATTTCAGGTTCTATATTTTGCTTGATTCAATTTCCTGATTGATTCAGTTTCTTGATGAGGACATTCTTCTTATTCTATCTTTGCATGGCAGAGAGTGGAGAGGGTGAAAGGGAAAGAGAGAAGGAAGGAGGGATGAAGGACTGGAGGCAGACAGTGAGAGAGACAGAGAGAGAGAGAGAGGCAGAGACAGAGACAGTGACAGAGGTAGAGAAAGCAGGAACTCTGGTTTCCTTTCTTCTAAGGGAAGAAGTTACATCATAGGAGCACTACCCCATGACTTCCTCTAAGCCTAATGCATATGCCTTCTTTCCCAATACCACCACACTGAGCATAAAGTTGAACAAATACAGGTGGAGGAAAATATGTAGCCCATAGTACTCTTACTGAAATATGAAAATATGACAAAAAGGGACAGGAAAAATTGAAAAAAAATCTGCTCCCTTTTTAAAAGGCTTCAGGGGTGTCCGTATTGTTAGAAAAATCTAACCTTCATGCAGACCATGGAGATGAAGTAAATTACATAAGATACTGATGATAGTGAGGGTTTGACAAGGATTCTGGTTTCAAAATGGTATGAATATTTATGCTTTCTCTCATATGGGATTCTTGTCAATTTGGCTTCAAGGTACTTTAGGAGCCAAAAGGGGAAAAGAGTTTGATGCTCTCATTAGGCTTCCACTTGTGCTTCTTCCAGAAAGATGTTTCTTGCAAAGGCGGAGGATTCTAAAGGGTAAGGGTGCTAAAGCCTGGCATGCAGAGCTAAGTGACCAGTGTGAAATCATGTGGCTATATGAAAAGCATATGTTTGGTCAATAAAAATCATTACTTTAACCTTTAAAAGCTATTAGTGAAGCAATTTTTCCCAGAGTAGGGTGCATTTTACTCCTTTAGCATTTCCCCAAAAGCATTTGCTTAATAAAAGTGTGATTTGATGGGCAATATTTATTATTTTATTCAACATTCATAACAGAGTTAAGCTATTTTACTCTGTTTGCTTCACAATAGCACATTTATAACCCTGGAAGATAAAAATGATGGTAGAGCCATGCTACCCATACTGATGGTGTCTCTCACAGGCAACAATTATGTAACTGCAAATAAAACAGAAACTTTGGTGTTACAGAAGATCATAGAAGCCAGTAGATGGAACAAACACAGTCATTCCCAGATTTTAATACATGTTTTGAATCATTTCCATGGGAACCAACATTTGGCACATGGGCCACTATTATGAAAAACAGTTAGAAGGCAGCTTTTACTAAGCCAGATGGTTAATTTGTAAGAGCGGAATATACCAAGGAGGAACTGGGTTATATATCCCCTGAAAACTCTTGATAATGGATTACAGAGGACTAAATTACTGGGCTCCCTTCCAATCTTCTGTCAAAGCTACTATCTGTGCTAATAATATTATCAACTTTAGAAGCAAGCATCACTAATTGCAAAATGTCTAGAAAGGTAAATCCATAGTTTAAGAAAAGTATGAATAAATATTTCTGTACTGATCGATATAATGTAAGCCAAGAATTCTTAGATAATCTACATACAGTTACGTGAGGAAGTACCAAAGCAGAGGGAAAAAAAATGTATTGGCTTAAGTTACCAGAACAATTAGAATAAAATTATCCAGAGAAACTGTGAGCTTATTCAAGCCGGCAGAGTTAAGTGTTTCTTTACATTGCAAAGAATCAGAACATTCTCTGGTTTTAGTGATAACAGGAACTCTAGAGATTCAGCAAGTTAATCAAAGTCACACAGCAAGTTATTGGAGCAGCTGGGACATGCGCACTGGGACTAAGGCTTAATCATTCTAATGAGATTCATCTGGAAACACTGCTTCCCTTAAGCAAGTGCTGGATCCTGTTCTTGGGGAAATGCTCACAGTAACAATTTCCAAGATCTTCTGCTACTTTCTCATGGGACTACTTCATTTTACCTTCCCTGTAGCCAAATACTTGGCCCCAGAGTTTACAGTGAGGTATGATATCACCTTTTTTTCTAGAGAGTAAAGTTGAAGTTTTAATATAAAGCAATAAACTTCTATGTTTAAAACACATGTATACATAAATATGTACCATCATGATCACTAAATGGAACCAAGAACTTTATCTTGATTTTTTTTTAAATTATAACCTTAAATTTGCTGTGACCTTATGAAGAAACAGGGTCTCTACACCTCATTTATCCCAGGTTTAAAATGGGCTTCTTATTAATTGTCATAAAAGTGCATTATGAATTTAATCAATGCTTTAATTATGAGGAAGTATATTACAAAAAACCAATTTCAAAAAAGAAACACAGTGCCTGTAAGCTTCATTAACTTGTGCATTTTTTTCTTTTTTCATAATTTATTGATTTTATTAAAACAGTATAATTATAACCATATTTTAGTAAAGATGAAAGGAAAAGAACACAATGCTCAATCTGTAAATTAATTATACTTGTTGCACAGGAAAGCACAGAATATTACTCAGAAGGTTCGATGTCATGTTAGAAATGGTTTTAGAAATGTAAACAAAGGTAAGTACTCATATTTGTGATTCAAATTCTTTTAATTCAAATGTACTTTGATGAGTACATATCTGTTTTCTTTTCTTCCTGTTGGTGAAACAATGATCTGCAAATGTGATTCATATCCTTATCGCCTAATCTTGAATGATTAATCTACAATAAATTGAAAAAGCCCACTTTTCATTAGTTTGGCTAACAGGGATGACAGTTTAATTTGTAATCAGATTTTCTGTCTATTAATTGAAAAATTACTTTGAATCACCACCTAAACTCATTCAGTCTGCCAACAATACAACTTTATCCCTGTGATTGTCTATAGGGTGCAATAGAACTGGGCCAAATATCATTGCTTGTTCATTTCTATCTTCTCTCTGTGGGCTTTCAGAGAACATTCCAGCACAGCAGGTATTTCTCTGTGCCTCCAGCTATAATTTAATGGAGAAAATGGGCATGGTGGAATGTGCTTGGGAGAAAGAATCAATGCAGCACTCACGAGCAGCTCCTAAGTCCTGTGTAAAGGTATGTTGGCCTTCAGATCCATTGTCTTTGCTCCATGGAAACAATAAGACCTAAAGCACAGAATATGTTTTCAGAATTTCTATATCCTCAAATTTGGCAGCAAAGTTATTAATTTTTAATAAAGATAGCAGTTGAAAGAAAGGAAATTAATTACTGACAAAAACACCTTGCCACCTTTCCCTCAGGTTCTGTGCCCACTGGAGATGTACTTGAGGACCCTATCAGATGTCAATTGGCAGGTCTCTGTGCACCAGGCAGCAAGCTGCAAAGATGCATGTAAACTGCAAGGAGCTCGCCGCTTGGTTAAATGACTTTGTACTTGCCTCATTATAGCATAGCTATCACTCTCCCAGTCATGTACACGAGATTCTTCACTCTTCTGGAGCCCTATTGAAGAGCAACCTCCAATGCCAACACAGGCACATACCTCTCTGGTCAGGAATTCCTATGAATGTGGTCGCCTCAAGCATACATGTTCTCCCTTCCAAATTGGGCATCCTCTACTCATACTTTCTTCTTGGAATTTATCTTGGGCTCTCATTCATTCTTCTCATGTTTTACTTGTGGGTTCCTGCTTGAATCAATCAGGAACCTCAATGAGGGACCTGATGTTTGTATGATTGTTATGAACTTACTCAGGGAGTACCATTTTAACTAGCAGTCTACAACCTGAGTACACAAAGGAAATCTCCTCCAATGCACTGGTGCCTACATATGAGTTTTTCTCAAATGCAATTCCATATAGAGAGACTAATATAGAATCTAGGTATGAAGTAAGAATCAGTTTGTTCTGCTTCAATTATAATATGAATTGCTACGTGCAGCTAGGATACAAACAAGTGATTCAATTGAAAGGTAATTGTTGCTTGGATCAGAGTAGTAATATGGAGAGAGAAATGGTAAGAATCAGGATTAAGTTGGAGGTGCAGACAGCAGGATTAACTATGGGTTGATGTGAGACATGAGGGCTCAAAAATAACTGCCATGTGTGCACTCAAATTACGGGCAGAATGGACTGGTCACTTTTTGTGCTGTAAAGACAGAGATGGAAGATTTATGGAAAAGTTCTCATTGCTCTTTGTATATAAGATGTGCATTTATTCATGAGTCTGTATGACACCAGAAAACAATTAAATGAGGCTTAATGATCAAAGATTGCAAAGACTGGTCTCTGAAGTACTATTATATGGAAGGAGTGAACATCAATAGAAGCCCCAAAATAGATACTGAAAAAGAAGCTGGGTGTAGTAGTGTCTGTATGTAATACTAGCATTTTTGGAGGGTGAAGCAGGAGAAACATAAGTAAGTTAAAATTCAGCAAAAAACTTAGCATTTATTAAGACCTGTCTTGAAATAACAGTAATAATAATAAAAGTAATAATGACACTAGTGATAATAATAATGGCTAGGGATATTGGTCAGCATGACAGTTCTAAGGTTTAACTCCTAGTAGTAAAAAGAAAGATAAAAAATGTGAAAGAACTGATATGAACAAAGAGGAAGTATATATGTCATCCTGGAACTCAAGTAAATACAGACTGATAAAAAAAGTAAAATACTGCTGATAAGTCATGTGAGATTAAAACAAGAAATGAAATATGATTTTAAAAATGTTCAGGTCACTAGCTGTTTGGTGAGAACAATTATGGTGGATTGGTGGAGGCAAGTGTGTAATGGCAAAAGGATTGGGAAAAAAAGAGAATAATTAGAAGCAGAAATTATAAGTACATGTTTCAAATTTTGTTACAAAGAATGAAGAAACAGGACAGAAACTGGAAGGAGATCAAGAAAAGTATTGGATGTGTTTGGGTATTATGATAGAAGAAATTTTAAAATTTCTCTGGCCTTGATATGAGTGACTATCGAGAAAGTGAAATATTAATGGTATGTTAGAGTGAAGCATTGAGAATCCAGTTGGAGGAATGTATAGGACTACAGAAACTGCTCATAGAAGATAGGTAGATATCAGAGAATATATTGTGGTAAGTTCTCTTCTGGCTGATTCCATTTGCTCAGTGAGATACTAAATACAGCTGTCATCTGAGCATGAAGATTTAGGAGTAGGAATTTTGTGATAGAGAATAAATACAAAACCATAGGTATGAAATATTGTTATAAAAGAGAAGTGTGAATTGACTAGGGACCTACAAATTAATATCTTCCTTGAAAAAGAGTGAGAAGTGTGAATTTAGAATTAACCACCCAGAACCATTCATATTGCATATTCTATAAGATATACACTATTAGCTATTTCTTTTTTGTAAGAATATTGTGGTTAACACCTTGTACTCTGAGTAACTGCTTTGACGATAACAATACAATGTGTAATAACTATATTATTTTGTTCTTATTTTGCTTATGAAATTTTGTTTAAATTTTTCATAAAATGAAAAACTCTTATAAAGTATATGCAGGGAAACAATACAGATTATATGGGTACAAAAAGGGTGACTAGATACACTGTGGAAATGGGCAGCCAATAAAAAGCTTATATAAACAGTTTGTAATGATATAGGAACTGTTAGCGCTCTTATATTCTGAGAAAGGAGGTCCCTCACAGTTTATTACTAAGTGAAAAATGCTACCCAACCACACAAGCTATATGAGTATAAAGATAGAACAAAATAGAAAATGAAGTCAAAAATTTAATATAAGTATGCCAAAATATAAGCAATGACTGTATTCAGTGATGACATTACATGTATTTTCTTTTACATCCTACTGTACTAAAATGATTTATTTGCATAATGAACAAAAGTTAAAACATACTTTAAAAAGTGATGCAATGATGGTCCCAGAGAATCAAACAACTACTTGTAGATATTTAGCTTTTTCTCATATATTGAATATTTGTGTCAAAAGTGGTAGGTCAATGTTTCCCAAAGTGTAATCACTGAACCACTTGCGCGTTAAGTACTTAGGATAGAAGTATGGAACCAAACTCTCAAAGTTTGATATTCTGAAATCTACATTTTATGTAAATACCTGATGAAGTTTTTTTTTGTTTTTTTGTTTTTTTTTTTTTTTTTTTTTGCTTTGCAAGGCTCATAGATTTATTCCTTTCGAGTAGTTCCTTCCCATGAAGCCTTAACTATAGTCAATAATCTAAAACATCTTTGTTTTGCTCACCATAATTTACTGCTTGGCAGTACACAATCGATTTCTGGTGTATTCTTCAGAATGAACCAGCATGGAGAAGTAATATATGGTGATATGATATCAATGAAACAATTCAGAAGATGAACTCATTGTTGTATAGGTTGGATATATACAATTTACTTATCTGTACTTTCTAGTATAGAAATACATGAAAGTTTTCGTGACACTAAATAAAATATATATCTCTAGTTGACAAAACTTTTCTCAACCCATCACCTGTATCTAATTACTTATTGCAATTCACATTTCTAACAGAAGATAAAAAAATAATAATTTTAAATTGCTCTCACTTATTTGGTATTTAACAAGTACTATTGCTCTTCTAAACATTTTCTAGGCATTGTCTAAACACTCCATAAAAGAACTCTACAAAGTGGTTATTCTTAATATTTATTTATTATTTTTATTTTTTTTCCATTTAGGTATTTGGTACAGGGTTTCCCCGCACAGCTCAGACTCAGTAATCCTCCTGTTTTCAGGCTGCCCAGCCCTGGGATTACAGGCATGTACCCTGGGGACGGGGCCAGCAAAGCATGAGAGACCAGGTATCAAAACCTGGTCCCTGTGCTTGCCAAAGCCGGTGCTTAGTCCGCTGAGGTATCTCGCTGCCTAATTCTTAATATTTGAATATGAAATATCTCCCTGAAATCTGATATACTCAGAGGAGAACTTTTGAAAAGTGATTGCATCATGGGAGTACTATGTTCATCAGTAGTTTAATCTATTAATGAATTCATAGCTCAATATTCAGTTACAACTAGGCCCTTGGTGGGGAGATAGCTCAGTAGCATGAGTGCCTGAGATTCCAAGTGCAATCCGAGAGAGAGAGAGAGAGAGAGAGAGAGAGAGAGAGAGAGAGAACAGAAAGAAAGAAAGAAAGAAAGAAAGAAAGAAAGAAAGAAAGAAAGAAAGAAAGAAAGAAAGAAAAAAGAAAGACGTAGGTCTTGGTCACAAGAGAAGAGAATGTTTCATGTGGTGTGACCTACAAAGGTGCATTCTTGGTCCTGGTGACAGCAGCATTGGTGGCGTCGTTGTCGCTGTCGTCGTCATCCTCCTCCTCCTCCTCCTCCTCCTCCTCCTTTCCTTCTTGTTTCTCTCTCTCTCTGTTTCTCTCTCTGTCGCTCTCTGTCTCTCTGTCTCTCTCTCCCTCTCAAATTTTAGTAGTCTGTGGCAAAGCCCAACTCAAGCATCTTAAATGAACTTTAAACTCAACATATCCAAAATCAAATACAATATCTTCTTCCCACTTATGGTTCTTGCTCTATTTATTTCTTTAAACATTAATTCTATTCATCCAACTGTGAAAGTCCAATACCTAAATGTTAACTGTGATATTTCCATTCTCACTTTACCATGTATACTTCATCTTCTTAATAGTTACGAAATGAATTTGCTCATCTGTTTCTCTGTCCATTTTTCTATCTGTCTGTCTATCTATCTATCTATCTATCTATCTATCTATCTATCTATCTATCTATCATCTATCTATCAATCGCCATATCTAATCTAAGCTACTTTAACATAGTTTCAATTTTTCACTACTACGATTCATGATAAAGACGTTGTTGGATATTTTTTCCACCCTTGTTGCTTATAATGTTCAAAATAAAAATCTGGTGATGCAGTTGCCCGAGATACATTGAAACACTTCCAAGCTCCTAATTGAGGTTAAATTTTAGAATGAATTTGTTAATGTGGTCTTAAGTAATTTGGCTGGCCTGATTTCTGCTCACATTTCCATTTATTCCTCATCTTCATGCTGCACTTAACCACTCTTCCTTTTTTTCATGCCCATAATGTATAGTGGTTTCATGAAAGAATTCTTTCTCTATGTTATCACATTATGTATAATGTTCTCTCCACTCCAGTCTTTGCTGGTAATTTCATATTATGTTATAGTTGTTAACTCGAGTCACTTGTGCTAACTTCCAGTACTGATTTTCACATTCCTTTAAGCACTAAGCAGCAACTTTTGAGATTATCTCCTCATCAAGACTCTTAGCTCTGACATGATGAACCATAGACAGGTATGATTTTTGAAGGCAAATTGAGTGAATTAAAATACTATTGGGTATCACTTTTGCACAATAATGTTTGAACATTCTTATTAGAAGGAAAAAAGCTAATTTTCATTGTAATTATTTGCTCTTCTCTCTCTCTCTCTCTCTCTCTCTCTCTCTCTCTCTCTCTCTCTCTCT
>NW_004524818.1:1272554-1273298 GCF_000260255.1 Octodon degus | reverse complement strand
AAAAAAATCTATTTTCGGAAGTTTTTCAATATCATGCAGTGAAGAGAATAAGAATATATATTTGAGTACAATACAAATTGACACAATTACTTTGAAAACTGTTGGTAGTTTTGTGATTATATGCCCAAATAATGCACTTAGATTTTAATAGACTTTCTGTAAGAATTTCTCCTCCAGAGCAAAGTGCATGTAAGAACAACATGCACATGTATATTCAGAAAAGTGTTGTTTAAATGAGTCAGAATATTTAAGGAATTCAAACTTCATGAATTGCAGCTTATTTCATATAATGAACTATCAGGTAAAAATTAGAAAAACAAAAAATCTTATATATATCGATGTATATAAATTTCATACACACACATCATGTGGTACTATACATAAAATGCTTTCAAACTTGAAGATCAAAAGCAGGTGAAAATAATTCACAGTATATAGAGATACAAACATAAGTAAAATTACAAAGAAAATATGGAAGTTTATCACTAAACTTATAGGAAAATATTTCTAACCTTTGAAACTTTCAGGGCAATAAGAAGTTTATGGCCCACTAAGATCTCATGAAAAACTGAGATTTTGGCAATCCACTATTTTGTCCTAAGATATGACTATATGGGTATTTATTTTAGACTTATTTGCTAGAAGAGTTTTTGTGGTATACATATTTCTGTATTATATAGTTCTGTACAACATAAAAATTACATTGGGGCAGGGGAGATGGCTCAGTTGAATAAGCGCTTTCCT
>NW_004524818.1:1261967-1272299 GCF_000260255.1 Octodon degus | reverse complement strand
TCAGTCAGTCAGTCAGTCATGCATGCATGCATTCATTCACCTGAACATTCATTTATTTATGCAGATATTAAAAATGGGGAAGCCTTGAGACAGCTCAACACAAATCTCTTGTTTGGCATGCATAAAAATTAAGGTCCAAAAAATTAAAATTGACTTTCTCAGGGACAGAGACAGCAAAAAAGTTAGTACTTAACTGTAAATAATTATACATCTTAAAGCAAAAGCTGCTAGCTTTCTCCTGATATAAGTTCTCTTTTTTTCTATAGTAATAGAATTTTTATCTGAGCACATGGCCACCCAGATTGAGACTAAATTTTACAACATCCTTTATACTTAGGTGTTACCATGTAATGAATTTCCAGACAAGGGAAATTATGTGGAAATGTTATATCATGTGGCTGCTTTTAAAAATTTGCTATAAGAGACAGCTGGAGCATCTGCCTTCTCCTTATTCTTTTTCACTGTTCTTCTCTTCTGTTGTCTGGAATGAATGTGCCACTATTTTGATCCATAAAGATATGGAAAAATGGATTTCTGAGCTGGGAGAAAGCTGAGTTACCAAGGAACACATGGAGTAGCATTGCAAGGTTAAGTTAGGTCTGCCTGTCCCATGAACATGGCAAAGAAATTTTAAAAAAATGTTCTGTGACATTTATATGACTATCCTTTTGATTTTCCTCTAGATTACAGTAAGAGAAATCCTTATTGGTATCAATACTAAATACTTACTAATTGGAAATAAGTTGGCTGGTTTCTTAGCATATAATGTCATGTTCTTTCCTCTCTCATACACTGCAGTTTTCACATACTCTCCTGAAATGATAAAATCTAAAGTCAACATTACACAACAATTATGGCTTTTTACATGTTTTCAACCTCTGTATTAATATCAAATATGAAGAGGATAAGACACTTTAATTTAAAAACATGGCCTAAACGTATCTCTAAGCTCATAAATAACTTCATGGTAGACATGAAAGGTAGGCTGATGATTAAAAGATAGGCTAAAATACTGTAAATAAATCCATAAAAGTAAGCTGATACCTCCTCTGATATTGTTTTCAATAAAAGAAAGTTGTAAGAAAACTGAATTGTTGAAGTGGCAATAGTTATAGACCATATGTCTTAACTCCATGGGTATTATGGGACTCATAATTAAATATGTCATTAAGGTAGCTACCAAACAAAACATGATAAGGAAGGCATACAAATATTTATCTTACAATTTGCTTAGTAAATGAAAGCTGATAATCAGAAATCAGTTATATACAACATAAAGTTATAGATGCTTAACAATAAAAAAGGATTTCAAAAGCAAATGAAAGTAATTAAGTAGGGGAGATAGCAATTTGGAAATGCAAGAGCATATCACTGTCTTGCCTTAGTTTATGCGTGTGGGAGGGTGTTCCTAAAGGAGACAGCTTCCACTGACACCAAACAATATGCAGAACACAGGTTTTAAGTAATTCCAGTTTCATCGCTAGGTAAGTATTAATTGTGATGCAATATGACTATTAAGTTTTTACATTTGCTTTGCTTAAAAAGTAAACTTCAAAAGATTTGTAGTAGGTACTTTTTAATGGCCGGCATATTATGGTTTCTTTTCAGATTGTATAAATCTTTCACCTTTTCCTAATGGCTAGCTGTCAAGGATACCTTGCAAACATAACAAAGATAATTAAACAATAATGGTGGATTAACTCAGCCTAAACATGTCAGGAGCTAAGGAGATAGTAACAAGAAAAAATGGAAATGAAACAGGGCTGGTAAGTTATTGTCAACAGACACTCAGTGCTACTGAGGCAATGACTTGAAAGCCTACATTTTCCCTCACTCAGATCCACCCAGTCACAGAACATTAGACATAACTGCACAAAAGACAAGTTCTTATTCTTCCAAAAGTGTCTCATTCTCTTCTCTCCATCTTGGTGTGACCTTCTGTTCCCCTGACTGGTCTGTCCCTGAATCTTTCCTTTGCTCTTGAAACTTAGATTGTTTTGCAAGCTTAAAATGTGAATTGCTTTATCTACTGCCTAAAGTGAAAGCCAGCTCATTGAGTCTGCCTGCAAATACTGCAGCACAATGGGCTACCTGAAAAGCAGCTGAATCTGCATGACTGCATTTTCTGATTCCAGTTCAACATAGTGTGAAAGTACTCATACAGACACTCTACTTTCTATTCATTTGTGAATCACTCATCTATAGATCATCTGGCCACTCCTGTACATTGACTAAAGAATTAAGAATTTGGCTTCTTCCTTACCCTACATCCTGCTATATTCTTGATGACTGCACGTTTTGTGTAGAAAATAGCGAGATCGTAGCTGAAAAAAACCCACAAGAGCTGATCATGGTAACACATGCCTATAATCTTAGATAGAAATCTGGACATCTGAAGCAGAGGGATTGCAAGTTTAATCTACAATCCTTGAAATCCATGAAAGTCAGCAATTTAGATGCTATTTCAAAATAAAAATTGGAAAGGAATGCTGATGTATTTTCGTTTGAACATTCTGGATTAAATCCTTAAAACCCAAACAAACAAAACCTCCATGAAGAGAGCAGTACCCAATCGAGACTACTTCAAACAATAAATTTAAGTAAGGAGTAAAGGGGAACCTGGTACAGATTAAGATATGTAAATAAAGAATAAAAATTCTGGAATCATCTCCAATTGATCATCTCCAATCCTGGAATAAATGTCCTTCTGTGTTTCTGTTATTCCCTTTTCTAAGAGCCAGCAGTGTATAGATATTGTTTGGATCCTGATTTAAATAAACCAACATAAAGTCATTTTTGTATCTATGTATTTATGTAATTAATTTATGTATTTGGTACAGGGTCTCACTTCTTAGCTTGTATTCATAGTGATCCTTCTGTTTTCAGCCTCCTTAGCACTGGGATTATAGGTGTGTGCCAGCACAATGGGTCTCAATGCCTCACTCAGTGCACTTGGAGGAGGGATGGCATGGCTTGTGGTACCGGGTCCCTGAGCTTGCATACATAGGTGTTTAGTCTGCCAAACTATCTCACTGGCCCTCATAAAGTCACGTCTGAGGCGATCAGAAAAATTAAAACTCTAGACTGCATAAGAAATCATTATTAAAGAGTAACAATGGAATTGTGATACTTTTAAATTTTTTTATCTGTTAGAGCTACATGCTAGGGTATTTGCAGTACAATGTTACATGTGGGATATGTTTAAAATGTTCCCTCTCCACCAAGACAAAATATATGAGGAATACAATAGTAAAATAAAAGTAGTGATTGATAAAAATCAACATATCAATGCATTAGCCTTTAACTTTCCTATTCATTTCATCTCGAAATTTTCACCTTTATACTCTCACTGTCAGATGATATTGTAATCAGAATACCTCAATCTTTTATTCTTTTACACTACAAATATATTCTCCATACACTTGTCTCAAACACTCATCCTTTACAGTCCTTTACTCTCTTGCCATTTGATTCCAGGGACATTCTCAGACTTCATCTCCATTTTATCTCCATCCACAGACAGTGCCTAAATGGACTCCTTTTTCAAACCAACTTAGACTCCTTCCACTTAAAAAGTTAATGCCAGCTTGAACCTCTGGTGATACATACATACCTGTCCCATAGAGCAATTTATACCACTGGTGGAACACATGGATTCTAATCACTTTCATCAATGTTTTACTAATAAAATTAAATAAAATCCAACATGCAGTAAGACACATGAATTATGATCTGCCATGATCATGTTAACCTACTCTCTTGCCAAAAGCAACTCGCAGGGATGCTTAAAGTTCCCTTAATATCCCAGGCTTCCTTTGCCTTTCTGCCTTTGTATTTCCCTCATTCACTATAAGGACTTTAACTTCTCTGCCTGCTAACTTAGTACTCATCCTTGTACGCTCAGTTGGATCCTATGGCCTACTTTGCCAGACATTCTGCCTCTTTCATCTTCCATCTCATCTCCAGTTCTGTAATGTCCTCCTGTGCTCCCCTAGTACTCTGTTATATCCTTTTCTAAGAGCAGATTACACTTTAATAACTTCCCATCAACTGTTTGTTTCTAAATACCCCATACAATTCATGAGTTTAAGGATTTGTCTGTCCCAACAATAATTCTGCACTGGACAGCTAAGTCTTGTCTTGGAACATTAACAATGTCCAGTAGGTATTTACTAAATGAATCCCCAAAACACCCAGATCTCTCATAGTTTCATATCTTTTTCCTTCAGCTTGTGTTATGCTTTGGCCTCATCTACTTCATGTGCATAATTTTCAGCCTATGTTTTGTGTCTTTGAAGACATTTGCTCTGATCCCTCTACTTCTTTCTGTTCTTCCACAACAACCTGTATGTCTTTGTTGCAATGTTATTTGTCATTATGTTTTACAATCCATTTGTTGATGACTGATTAGTCTGTCTCCTTAAGATAGTGAATTCTGAAGACAAACATTAATTATTCATATTTCTTTCCTCATCCTCATCAACTAGAATAGGGACTAGCTCAGAAGAACTTATTAAATGTTAATATAAGTGAATAAATTTATTGTATAATTATTCTCCATACCAAGTGACTTCTTTGAGCTAACAACATAATTTCTGGTTTAAATGTAATGTATTCAATTGTCTCTTTCCCTCTACAGTGTGTGTGGAAAGCATAAAAAATTATTCCTAAGTTAGAATTACATATAAATACCCTTGACCTAAGTACTTCATCATTTCCTTTTACCTTAGATTTGGACTTTAGGCAATTCCTTTCCTATTTCTGGATAACTAACTGAATGAATAAATCTACACATTTCTCTGTCTTTTCAATTCCTATGGATGCTACCATTCTTGAGTGCCTAAATATTTCACTTTCACTGTATATGATTCTTTTACTTGTCCACCTGGCTCTGCTGCATCCTCTTTCCAGATATTTCCTTCATGAGAATTTGTAATCGCTAAGCTCTTGAACTTGGAATCCAGTTTGTATTTAAGTGTCATTTTTACTCAAACCTTTGAAGTATTTGGCATTTACTTCGGTAGAGATAGCATTATGTGAAGATTAATGGCATGGCATGTTTTTACATCAGAAAATATGTCCCCTAATTTGATCTGTTCATGAGTATCTCTTTTACATCATGTCTCAAAGGAAAGAACAGTAATCAAACTCTCTGATGCCAGGACCCCTGCGTTTGCTCTAATGAGGAAGAGCCTCAAATTCTGCCAAATTCATCAATGTTCCAAAAAATCCATCTGGGAGACAGATGGAAGACTTGAGCCTACAGTCACAAGTCCCCAAGGGCTTTAGGTATAATATGTGTCATCTTTATGTGCTAGAAATTAGCATCAGCACAATCATGCCCTTTAAATAGAGCCAAATTGTGACTTCCTGAGCAATCTCCAACATTGGACAGTGTCTCCTCTTTTTATTAATACATGTCTGTAATGAATAACAATTGCATTCATTATGAGGAATTAGTAAATGTTCTTAACACATCTCAATTTTTTAGATCACCTTTTATCACTTCCCTCCACCCTCCATCTCTTAGATCCTTTCATTTTAAAGATTTAAACTTCCTGAGGATTTGGCTAGATCTGGTTAAAGATTTACTTCAAATCTTTCTGTTATACTTTATTATGTCTAGAATACTGCTTATATGACAAGAATGCACTCTGTCTTACAAATATTACTTTAGTGAGATGATCCCTGAGGCTTCTGGTTTCTAACAGCTCACTTGAACCATTTTCCCTGGTAGGATCCTCACACTAAGTCTTCAATCACGGTTTTCAGTTTATAAGAAAGAGGGAAAAAGACAAAAGACAATAAGAAATCTCTTCCAGCACCATCCCAACTACAAGAGCAAATGCTCTTGTAAAAAATATTCAGGCAGGAAATACCAGGTAAAATATATGCAGAATAAATATTAGGTTGAAAGAATCAATAATTTTAATACTGAAGAATTGAGAAATTACTAGAAAATAAAGAAATCAAAAATAATATACAGTGATTTCACTGATTTTTAAAGTGACATTAAACTCTACTTTTCATGATAGTAATTCTGATTGCTTATTAAAATTATCTGTGATATGTTAAAGCATACAGGTAGATACTCATTTTCAAAGTTTAGAATCTCATCAGAAGGCAAAGGACAGAGCTTTATACCAAAATATAAAACTGGAACAGTGTGGCATACTGTAAAATGCATAGCACTGTAATATTCTATAAATATGATAGGCTTTACAGAATATATAGTAAAATGGAAAGAAACTGAACATAGAGAAGAAACAATTGGGACGAGGAAAAGGAGAAAAGAGGAAGCAGAAAATTACATAATTATATACGCAGGATAGCTAAGATTATTGTACTACTAATTTCTATCAGGTTTTAGGGGGTGGCAGTTAATCTTTAAAAAACTTACTTTGACCAATTTTACATGCTAATATCTATAATCTGAGCAATTACAATGAAGACAGAAATAGGCAATAAAACAACCAGTGTTGAATACTTTTCCTCTTGTTTTCTAAATGTGTATCATTTCTAATGTCTTCTCTGATATTTTTATGGTCTATATAAAATTAAATTAAAAATAAAAGGGATACAGAAATAAATTAAGGTGTATTGAAAGAAAGAGTATATGTTTGTTTCATCAGTCTTGCATGCCTATTCCTGGTAATCCAAGCAAAAAATTGATGATAATATCATCGAATATATCAATCTTGTTAATTTTGTATTCTTGTTCTGAAATTATGTACCATTTTCATTGTTTTATGTTGCTTTGTTTTTGTCCTTGTTCTTGTTATTTGTTTTGGGGGGTTTTCACCTCTTTAAAATAAAAAATTGAAAATAAATAAATAATAAGTAAATTAATATTTTAGGGTTTAGAGTTAAACATTCCTGAATTTCACAGTTAGGGTGGTTATTCCCTACTTATGCATGATCTTGGACAAGTCCTGTAGTTACAGTGAGTCTTCACTTCTTGATCTAGAAAATTAGTAACGTTGTTTCACAGGAGAGAGAGAGAGAGAGAGAGAGAGAGAGAGAGAGAGAGAGAGAGAGAGAGACAGAGAGAGACAGAGAGAGACAGAGAGAGACAGAGACAGACGATTCAAAAAAAATCAGAAGTGCAGTAAAGCCTGGATTCAAAAATGATTCTGCTTGAGAAAAAATTGAGTGTCAACCACGTGTTCAGCAAAAAGTTGCTTTCATTTGCCAAAACTGCATTGAGAGACACAACTACAGGCATCTTGCCAGATATCATGGAAAAAAATAAGTTCATGAACCAAAATATTGCTGTGTATTTCTCACTTGTGCTTGATTTTATGGTCCTCTAAAACTAATAGACTTATTCTATCTATAAGACTAGTTGAGTATCCACACCATTGCAAAGTTTTTCATATGAAATTCACCAGACAATTATTTCTCCATCTGAACAACATTGACCTTTTGGCACAGGGTAGTTCTTGCCAAAAGCATTTTGGTAAGCAGAGTTATCATGCTTTTGTAAGGTATTGAGCAGTATCCTTAGCCTCTGTCCTGGTGCATGCAAATATCACCTCACCCTATTTATTGCTATTACAAAGATGTCGAAGCAGGCATGGTGGCACACATTTGTAATCCCAGCACTTGGAAGGCTGAAGCAGGAAGACTGCTGTGAGCTCAAGGGTAGCTTGAACTACATACCAAAATCCTGTTTAAGAAAACAAAATCGAAATTTAAAAAATTAATTAAATATGCAGAAATTGCTAAGTGTCCACAAGGGAAAAGCTGTAACTATTTGAGAAACATCTCCCTAGATTAATGTTTATTCATTGGTGAAATCAAAACAATGACCAAAAATGGATAAAAAGAATAGGAAAGATAATGAACATGGTATAACTTCAATTTGAATCAGATTTTAAAACATTGATTTATTCTAGATTATTTTGTTCAGTGTCATATTCAATATGTACTTAAACCAAACTATATTAGGCATTATAAATCCTACATAGTGACTATTGTTCTTTAGCAAATTTCTTTGAAGAAATTTAACCTCTTTCTTGCAGGCTCTGTTTACAATTGTTGATCTAGTTACCAATTTGCACTATTTACCACACTAACTTTCAGTATATGGAAAGACAGTTCATTAGTTCATTAAAACTTCAGTCACAACTTTTTTTTTATTTTAAAAATCAATTTCATTTCTATACCAGAAATAGACCATTAAAATGACAGCATTTGTCCATTCTTAAAATACTTGCATATAGCAAGGCAAAAATAGATCATGAAAATATCAAAGTGTTTAGAGTGGAAAAACTTGTGAAGAGCTGTGTAATATAAACTATAAACCATTATTAAAAAGAAAATAAAGATCTATATGAATGAAATAGTTGACATCTTTGTGGATTGGAAAGCTTAATAGTATAAATATGCCAATTTCTGCCTAATTTCTCTACACGTCTCACATAATACTAAAGAAAACTCCTGGCATGTTTGTGTGAATGTGTGTGTGTGTGTGTGTGTGTGTGTGTGTGCATTTTGAACACATGTGCATGTGTGTGTTTGTGTGTGTGCGTTCATATAATTTAGAAAGCTGAATTCAAAATAAAAATATAAATGTAAGGAGCAATAAAGATGTAAGAACTCTTGAAGAACAGTGACAAAGTAGAGGACTTCTATTATTTGACAATAAGAACCACCATGGAACTCTGTAGATAAGACAGCATGGTGTCCACTAAAGATAGGTTAGCCAGTGTAACAGAGGAGGAAATCCATAGGAAGACCACATATATATGCCACTGTTAGTTTATGTAAATTGTTCAAAGACTGTCCATTTTATCCCCTGCAAATCTAGAGTATGCTAAAAGTAGGTCCATGTCAAAATAGCAAGTCCCCCAAAAAGATATGTATGGAGGCCCTGAGGAGGACAAACTTCTCTAAATTTCCACTTTGGTCCTACATTCTTGCCTACCTTTACCCTCCAAGTGAAAGCTCACCAGACAGCAACTTATCAATAATGAATATTCTCACTAGAAGATCAGTGTTCCTCAATAGCTTTCTAGCATTGTTCTTCAGAAGCTGTGCATTGGATGCTAGTTAGGATGATACTGACAATCAAAGACAGTTAATTCTCTTAGTTAAGTAATAGGTGTTTATTAGTCATTTGATTTATGAGTCACACATACAGTATCAGTCATGTGCACATAACACCATACAGGGAAGGATCAGGAAATGATATATTTTCTCAAGAGATCCTTGGAAGAGTCCATTGCTCTTCTCTGCTAGTCTGGTGTCTCTATAAACATAAGACTATGTTTATCCTTCTCACTACTATGTCTCATCATTTGAACACTTTGTGTAAATACAAAAAGAAATAAAAAGGAAGAAAAGAAAGAGAGGGAGAGAGACAGAGACAGACAGAGATAGAGACAGAGACAGAAGGAGACAGAGAGAAAGACAGAGAAAGAGAGATGCAATAAATGGGCAAGTAGTATTAAGGGATGTCTGGCCAGTTGGAGGAGGGCATTCCAGCTCCTGGGTTCATCACATACAAGAGAAGTGGTGATGGGGCCTCCCACAGCTTGCCTGACACACAAAAGCACCAAGCTGAGGAAGCAGGATGATAAGTTGAAACACAGTCTGTGTTCTGCTCATATCGAGCACTCCTTTAGAGCTGTTTCTGCCCAGAAAGGGCTAGCTCTCTGCTAGTTTGTCAGTTAGGGTGCATGCATTTTTTTAATCTGCAAAAACTACTGTCTAGGCTTCTGTAAACTATGTTTTGTATAATGCATAACATGCTAGTGACACTGAAACATGTTCTGCATTTCAGCAATAGCTGTTAGATTGATATATAGCATTATATGAGGAAAACCAAAAGAAGATAAAATTGGAGGAGCAGATTTGGGCTCATACTTGAAACACAGACTTTAATGGACTTTAATGAATGTATTGGAATAATCTGCTTTTATGAATGACTCCACTACTTTCCGTTACTTAACACACTTTGTCTGTAGAGATAAAAAAGTATAACAACAGTAGCAGTAGTATATTCCCCATACTCATAGGGTTTTTGGGAAAATTGAATATAACTGATGTAAGAAATATTTGAGTACCCTCCACTTAGTAACTTCTCATAAAATTATAACCCAAGAAATGTTAGTATTTTTGAAGGATATATTTGGCTACACTGTGATGAATAGATTAAAAGATCAGAAAATAAGGAGCCAATGAATAGGCCAGAATAATAGGTCAGTACAAGGATGGTAAGGAACAAACATAGTGACTGCAGAAGGAAATGATGGATGGCTTTGAGGGACAATAGAAGCCACCCTTACAGATGTTACAATATCTATGACAGTGTTACATATGGATGTT
>NW_004524818.1:1250011-1251199 GCF_000260255.1 Octodon degus | reverse complement strand
GTCTTTGGGCTCTGAGTTTAGTTTGCTCTTCTTTTTCTAGTTGTTGAAGGTTCATCATTAGGGTGTTTATTTGTTCTCATTCTGTTTTCCTAATGTGTGAGTTCACAGCTATGAATTTCACTCTGAGAAGTGCTTTCATCACATCCCGTAAATTCCTCTAAGTTGTGCTTGAATTTTCATTGAATTATAGATATTGTTGAATTTCTTGTTGAATTTCATCTGTGACCCATTGGTTGCTGAGTAAGGTGCCATTTAATTTCCAAGTCTTTAGGGGGATTTTATCTTTTCTTGTCTCATTTATTTCCATTTTCATTGCACTGTGGTCCAGTAACATGCATGGGATTGTTTCTGTTGTCTTGCATAGACTTAAGCATGACTTATGGGCTATTATGTGGTATATTTTAGAAAATTACCCGTGTGCAGCTGAAAAAAATGTGCATTCAGCTGTGTTTTTGTGGAACACCCTGCATATGTCCAGCAATTACATTTGTTCCAAGCTATGGTTCATTTCTGCTACTTGTTTGCTAATTTTCTTCTGGTGGACCTATCTGTTTAGGATAAGGAGTGTTAAGATCTCCTGTTAAGGTTGTGATATTAGATATTAGATTTCTCATGTCCATTAAGTTAAGTTTTATATAGTTGAGTACTCCCATGTTTGGTGCATAGATATTTATTATTGTAAACTTCCTCTTAAAGTTTTCCCCGAACCAGCATTTAGTGGCATTCTTCATTTCGTTTGATCATTCTTTTTTTGAAGTTAAGACTCTCTGTAAACAGGATTGCTACAACCTGCTTTTTCCTTAGGTGTTGGGGGCATGTAGTATTGTTTTCCATCCTTTGAGTTTCAGCATATGAATGTTTTTTTTTGAGTTAAGTGTGTTTTTTCTATACAGCATATTGTTGGATTTTGTTTCCTAATCCACTGTGCCAGTCTATTTCTTTTAATTGGTGAATTGAGTCCAATTACATTAATGATTACAACTGCGATGTGTTGACTTAAGATTAACATGTTATTTACCTGCTGTTGTTCTCCTTTTTATCCTGTGTTTAATTCTTTGCCCAATTTACTGGGCTCCTTCTGTTCTCCTTTGTAGGTTTCCAGTCATTTTGGTCCCTCTCTAGAACATCTTTCAGTAGTCTGTGTAGGGCTGATTTTGTCACCATGGAATTCCTTAGTTGTTCTTTGTC
>NW_004524818.1:1247583-1249240 GCF_000260255.1 Octodon degus | reverse complement strand
TCAGATTGTGTTTCCTCCATTTATTTCTGCATTTGATTCTTTACTTCATATGCTATGAATTGAGACATTTCTCTTTTTACTTCAGAAGCTAATTCTATTGTGAGTTCTTCTATACCTTTCTGCTATTTCTTCTTTACTTCTGATGCTGTTAATTCATGCACTGCAGCCGAGCTAGTGTCCTTTGCACGTGTTCTGTGTGGGCACTGGGTTTCCCCCATAAGTTTCTGTATTTGATTCTTTACTTCAGATGCTATGATTTTAGAGATTTTTTTATTTCAAGAATTGGTTCTGCTTTGATTTCCTCTATACGTTTCTTCTGTTGTTTCTTTATTTCTGACGCTATTAATTTATTCATTTCAGCTGAGCTAATGTCCTCTGCACTGTTCTGAGTGGGCTACAGACCTGAGATTGCATTTTGCTCCTTGTTTGTCATTTCGTGTAGCACTGACCCCTGACTTTTGATGTAGAGCTTTCGTGCAGTTATAACCTTAACACCTAGTGAAATTCGAGTGCAGATCTATCAAGTTTGAGTTTATCCAGTTATACCTGGCTTGGGTCTAGCAGTTGTGTTCAGCTCCTTCCTGCAGCAGCCCTTGGAAGTGAACCTCTTGTGCCCCTCCATTGTGCCCTTTGCCCCAGTGGCACAGTGGAGCACTGAAGCACTCTGACACTCTAGCTGGATCTGGGCTTGGGCTAGATATGGGGGTCATGAGCGCATTGCAAATGTTCTCACTCACTTCGCAGACTCAGGGATGGGGTCTTCAGAAGGGTGGAGGGGTCCCAAGGGCATGGTGCAGGGTCTCACTCTCGCAGTGTTCCTGAATTTTGGTCCAGAGTTGTCCTGAAGGCACAGGGAAATCGGAAGCTCTCCCACACACCTGCCTTTCCTGAGCTGGGGTGAATCTTGTTGTCCGGAGAGAGTGCAGAAGTTCTCACACACTAGGTGTGCTTGGGGCTGGGCCTCTGGAGCTGTGGAGGGATCCAGATGGCACAGCAGAGGGTCTCACTCATGCAGGTGCCTGAGTTTTGGTCTGAAGTGGTCCTGCGGGTGCAGAGAAGCCAGAAACTCACCCACACACTCGCTAGGCCTGGGCTGGGCTAGATCTGGGGTTCGAGAGAGTCACAGAAGTTCTCACTCACTTTGTGGGTTGGGGGTTGGGGCTCTGGAGGAGTGGTGTGGTTCAGATGGCAAGGTAGAGGGTCTCACTCACGTGGGTGCCTGAGTGTTGGTCCGGAGACCACTTGACATGCTATGAACAAGGGGAAGTGGATTTGTGACAGCTTATGTGAGCCCTAAGGTGTTCCTATATTTCAGTTCATCAGCTTGAGTCTGCAGAGTTCTTATTCAAAGAACCTTTGGATAAATATATTACTCATCGTTTCCTAGCAAAACAGTAGAATAGTGTAAACAGGAAAATTACTAGCACCTTTGTACTGTAGATCAAATAATATAACACAGGCAAAATGTAAATGCTAACCAAGATCATTTATCAATGTATGAAACTATAAAATTCATTAGTATATCAATTAAATGCATGATGATATAAACATATATTGTTCTGTTAAATAGAAAATAATATTCTGTTATTGTCATGTCATGTTTCAGGTAAGGCAACTGAGGTGTAAAGATATTAAGTAATTGTTCCGAGTATTCACA
>NW_004524818.1:1245443-1246838 GCF_000260255.1 Octodon degus | reverse complement strand
TAACTCATTTTGCCATGATTTTTCTTATTTTCTTATGAAATTTACACAACAATCTTGACATGATTTAGCCACAAGTCTCGCCTGTATTTGTCACCTGTGAATATGCAACTTTAGTTAGAATTATGCACTTAGTGAACAGTAATAGCTCATATATTCTTGAATGAAATAGCTTACTAACACAGTAGTTGTTGCAATTATACAAACACACATATACTCACACATTCATAAACGTGCATATACATGTCAGGGAAAGGGAGAAATAGCACAAAAATATCCTTAATTCAAATGATATTAACAAAAGGGCTCACATTAATTTGTACTTGTAATATATCTTCAGGATTCCTCATTATTTCCCTTTCTTAAGATTTCTTTGCATTAAACAAAGAATTGTGTGAAATGCAGCTAAATAAACTCAGACTTTTGCTTGATAAATAATTTTAAGAGACAAAATAAAAAGGATAGAGGTTTTTATAGAAGCACAATTTATAATATCTAAATCTTGGAATCAGTCCCTATGTCTATGAACAGATGAACGGATAAACAAAATGTGGAATTTCTTTATCATAGAGCACTACTCTGTCATAAGGAAAGATAATTTTGAGACATTTTTAGGTAAATAGATGTATCTCAAGACCATAAATTTAACTGAAATAAATCAGGAACACAAGTTTAAATATCTTCTTGTTTGTCATATACGAGAAATGCCGTGTAAATAAGGAGCCAAATGAAAATAGAAAGGGGAAATAGGAAGAACCAGAACAAATGAAAAGTGGAGCAAGAAAGCCTGGGAAGGGTGGGGGGAAGAAAGAAAAAAGGATTCTAAAAAGAAAATGGAAGAAAAATATAAAGTGATCTTTGTAATTGAAGAGAGGAAGAATGTTTAAAGTGGGGAAGGGAACAGGAAGAAATAAATACAGATATATTATGTATAAGTAAAAATTCCCAATGATGAATATGATAATAAAAACAAAAAGATAAAACTAGTGATAGTGGTGAATACCAATAATCCCAGTACTTTGGAGACTGAGGCAGGAGCATCTCCTCAAATCTGAGCATAGCCTGCATTACATAGTGAGTTCAAGGGAAGACTGAACTACATAGAGAGACCCTGTCTCAAAAAACTGAATAATGATAATAATAATAATAATAACAACAACAATATGAATAAAAGGGGAATTTGTTGATCCTTCACTATTCATATACATTACAAAATATGGAGATTACCTTTAGAATTATTATGGTCTTTTATTTTGATACAATCCATTCATTCAAAAAAATATGTGATAAGCACCCCTTATGTATTAAACACACATAGAGGAGTCCTAGCCCAGGACCTGTGAGTGTGTGGGAGAGCTTCCTGCTACCCTGCGACTGCGGGACCAGTCCCAAACCAGG
>NW_004524818.1:1227704-1239809 GCF_000260255.1 Octodon degus | reverse complement strand
TGTTATGTTGATCTGTGGGGAACTCAGGTCAATAATTTCTGACATTGCCAGTTAAACAGAAGACCCATTGCTATTATGGGCTACTGGACTCTTTTAGAATATGTTGCTGAGTTTACACACCTATAATATTCAAATAACGGAACTTAGAAAAAAAGAGGTATACAGATGAATATCCATTTTTTATCTGTGTATTCAAAGTGGATGAGATAGATATATAGTTACATTCTCTTAATGAATGGAATGATTCGTTCTAATGGTGTTTGTAAGTAGGATCTCAAGTCCACATCTTGTACAGCAATTAACCACTAAGAAGAATGTATTCAGTGCGTTAGTTATTGAAACTGTCCTAGCGATTTGATTTGAAACTGTCTCATTGCTATTTGTTTATCAATAAAACTATGAAAAAAATTGTAAAAATATAAATAAAATTAACACACATTGAGAATACAGTAACATGAGTAACGCCTATAAAACAGTCTCAGCAGCATAGTTTCATTGTGCTGTAAAGGTACATATACATGAATCAGTTAATAACTCAACCAGTAGCATGCAATTAAATGTAAGCACAAGCAAAAGCTGCGGTGTTTAATCTCAATTTTGCAACAGTGGAAAAGTTTTCAATAAATAACAAGTGGAACCATTAGAACTTGGCCTGTTATTCATGATAGGTGGAAGTTGTTCATGAAGAGAGAGGATGTGAAATCATCATGTGTGTGAGGTTTCCAGTGGGAGGGGCAACCTCTGTTCCATTATGCGTGTCTTCTCACTCATTACCTGTGCTGGACTTTGTGAGCGCAATGGAAATAAATTTCAACTTTTATATGGAATTATTATATACCAGGTTGTTTTCTAAGTATTATCATTTTGACTCTTCATGGATGATTGAATTGAGTACTCATGATAAAGTAGGAATAGTTATACTTTCCTTTTAAAAGGTAAGAAAAATAGTATTCATAATGAAACAATATGGACCCAACTCACAAATAGAGAGTGATGGAACAAGAAGTTTACCCCATGCATTCTTATCAAAGAGTATGGGCTCTTGCTTACTGTCTCTTTGGCATTTCAAAAACTTTTTCATCTAAGTGTCATTTTGTACTCATCACACTTTATATATCCCATAGACAATGTGTTACTGTGACTTACAGTCATCCAGAATTTCAATTTGATTAATTAAAGCTGAAAACAAGAAGTTCTGATTACTAATTCATTTAAGGAATCAAGTGATAGAAATTGAGATTTCATTCATGGTTGTCGTGGGCTACAGTAGGGGAAAGAAATGCAGGTTGTTATGGAAGAGCCACATTCTTGAGATGGCAGAATCCTTTTGTGCTAAGATCAATATGATGACATGATTCTACAAAGTGTTACCATTAGGTAAGCTGTTTAAAGACTACACAAGTTATTATTTCTTGTAACACATATCATATGAACTTATAATAAGCTTTTGTAAAAGTAAAAGAACTGAAAAAATAACAGTAATGAAATTATTACATGTAAATAATATTGCAATGAAAACAATTACATGTTCAATCAATATATTACTGGGGAGAGTGGTGTGGGTTTTTGTTACTACAAATCACTTTAATATATCTGTTAATTGAAATTTGGGTCCATATCTGCTTCTACAGTCAGCCATTGGCAATATAGGATGTCAGGTAGACTTTGAAGTATCCTGCATTACACCATGATACTTTGACTCAAGAATTCAATTTGTTCCACAGTTCTGCATTAGATGGGCATTATTATGTTCCCAGTCAGGTTTGTTTTCCTATGTGGAGTTCACAGAGGAAAACAAAATTTTGCTGAACGCTTCTGTTTGCAAACCAAGTTGGTCACAAACAGAACCATTTGTGAACTGATACCACCGTAGTTAACTTAAAAAGAGAATGAAAGGAGAACAAATGATTTTAGTGATATGAAGCTTTTTGTTCACAGATACCATAAAGAGATCGCAAGGACCTCAAGTCATTTACAGACCAGGTTTTGAAATCTGATACTTTATACTCTACTTCCTCTTGATATGAATGTTTAATAGTGGCATAATATTAATTGTGCTAATATTTCAGTCTCAGCTGCAAGGCAATTAGTGCTAAGTTACTCCCCAGACCGCTAGTGAAGTGTTCGGAAGCAGAAATTCTTTGGCAGCCTGAGAGATGTAAAAAGCTCCCAAACGAGTACACAGTAAGCAAAACAAACTGTTCAAACTGCTGCAATTTGCTCCTCTTTCCCTCCTGAAGATTTCTGGCTGCCTCACTTCAAAAAGAACACGATATGAGGAGAGCATCTGCAGGGAAAAGACAGCAAGGTGAACACAGCAGCTAAAGAAACTTCACTTAATGCATTTTGTAACATGCCAAGATATGATGCAATGGCATAGAGTGTCATTGGGAAGGCCAGAGAGAAACTGGAGCAAGCCTACTGGCACTGATATCAGTGGGAGTTCCTTAAGTCTTCTGAGGCTCTTCAAGTCTTTGCCTAAATTGCTCTGCACCCAGACTCTCAACAATGCTAAGGAAAACACTCTGCCCTCTGAGATTAGAGTGTAGTTCTGAGCCACTCAACACTTTTAGCTGAGCAGTGAATTCAATCTCAAATTGTGCCAGAAATTTTCAGTAATTCTCAGTACTAATTTGAGGAAGGGTTTCTTTTAAGTTTGGCTCATATCAAAACCAAGTAACTAAAAATGTAGAATAAGACACTATAAGTGTGGTGAATATATTGAATGAAAACCAGGATCAAGTAAAGAATTAAGGCTTCTTATGTACATTACCAGCACCCCATAGTGAATGTAATAATTATTTGACCAAACATGTACTTAAAATTATTTTTTTAAAGTCTTCACCAAGGGAGCCTGTAAGCCAGCTCAATGGACTAAAGTACCTGATTAGGCAAGCTCAGGCAAGCCTAGGGACCTTGGTTTGATCCCAAGCACCACATGTCATACCAGCTCCACCCCTAGCGCAGGCTGAGCAGCCAGAATATGGGTATCATGGTATATACTTGTATTCCCAGCACTGGGGATGCTGAAAGCAGGAGGATCACTGTGAACCTGAGTTGTGTAGTGAGACCCTGCAACAACCAAATACATTTTTATATTAATTTATTTTTGTGCAATCACTTCTTTTTAATGAGAAGAATATATTTATTGGGAGAAAGAAAGGTTCTGTGCAAGAGAGGGACAGAAGGGGGGCCCCCAAGTGGACGATACCCCAAGTACATTAAAAAAATGAAATAAAAGTCTTCACCAGGGCTGCGGGAGAAATTCAATTAATTGATATTATTAGAAGTTGAAAGAATAGGAGGATAAATATATTTGAAAGTTAAATTTTGTTGATGTAATTAAATGAGGTTTTCCTTTACCCTTTATAGGTCAAATAATTCTCCATAACTCTTTTATTTTTCTGAAACCGCTACTTCTATGATTCTCAATGTTTGCTTAATCTAATTTAATAAAAGCTTTTGTTTATTGAGGACATAATATTTTCTTTCCTTTTAAATTTTTTTGATTGTACCAGGGATTGAACTCAGGCCCTTTTGATTGAACTCAGGCCCTTTTGATTGCCAGGCAAGCACTTATTCCACTGAGTTATCTCTGCAGACCCCACAGGGCATAATATTTTCCAGTCACTTTAGTAAGACATTTGTTTTATTTTTGCTACTCCTCATAAAATCCCCAAAGAGGAGCTTACTGTCTTCCCACTATGTAGTTGAAAAGAATTATGGCCCAGAGCTACTAAGTGTCTTGAAATATTCCACACAGTGAAAACAGAGAATCCAAGATTCAGTTTCAAGTGAGATTTTTTTTTTCAAATCCAGTGCCAAGATGTTTCATGGTTTCCTCCTTATATCTGTGTATTTGGAAGGATTTTTAAGTAGGACATATTCAGTGGTGTTAATTTGTGCTAAATTTCCTAGCCTCATTGATTGTAAAGTCACAGGTATTGAAATTATGTGATGTCCATTTATGTTTTAAAATTAGATCCAAGTTTGAGTTCCTCAACTTCTATTCATGGGAGGTTCTTCAATTATATTAAGCAAAGAGTGAACACATAGATTTCATCAAAGAAAACTACAAATTTTAGAAATACTTATAGATTCTCACCAATAAAGTCTTATCTAGCAATTAGCATGGAATATATGTTTCAAAAAAAGACACATCCTGACCTTAAACAGAGCAGTTTCCTGAGGCTCACATAACAAAGTACCACACCCTGGGTGACCAAAATAATGGATTTTCACTGCCTCAAAATTGGCAAGCAAGAAATGTGAAGTAAAATACTTAGTCTTCCTGATGATGCTAGAGGAGACTTATTTTTGACCTTCCCTAGATCTTGACACTGTTGGTCATCTTTGGCATTCCTTAAATTACAGTTGTAATACATTAATCTCTGCTCCATTCACCCATCCATCACATGGATTTCCTTTAAGTGTCTGTGCTTTCATGTGGTAATTTCACATGTGTGAATTTCTGTCTGACTTCCCTCTTATAACAGACAGCAGTCCGTGGAGTTGAGCCAATCCCACTCAAGCAAAATCTCACCATATCTAATATCCTCTAAAAAAACCAGCTTCTGAATGAGGCACATGCCTTTATATGAAATCATTTTATTGAATTTTCAGCTCAACATTTATCTCTTTCTAGTACAAGGATTTTCTCAATCTTATTTGCAACTCTATGAGACAGAAAATAATCAAGACTCCAGCCTTTCCCTTCCCCTGTAACAGCCAAAAGGGGCCAGAAAGCTGGAAACTTTCACCTCCCTCTCCTTTGTTACCTATTGCCTCATTATGGATGGCCAGGGGAAAGCAACTTTAGTGTCTTCCTGCTACGTTTGTAGCTATTTGTGGGATCAGGGCCCACTGGTGATATTCTCAATTTCCTCAAATTTCAAGAGTTCATGATCAACACATTCGGTCCTCCAAGGTCCTCCTGGAAGGCAATGGCAGCCATGACTCTGTCATATGTGAGGAAACACATGAACTCTTCAACCCAGAAGCCTCTTCTTCCCAAATTTCATGACACACAGAAATGTAGGACATATCTCCTAGCAATGCAGGTGGATATCTTCCTTGGCTGCAGCAGGTTTGAAACACAAATATAACCTGCATAACCCTGTCCTGCAGCCCCTCTGGATAACTGATCAGTAATATCTAGATGATACCACCTTCCTTTATCATACCTCTGAAAGTCCTCAAATGCATCCATAAGATGCAGAAAACTGCAACAAGAGTCTGTTCCTCTTCTATATAAGCAGAGCTTCCTCATACTTCTTTGGTCAGTGGAGGAAGTCTCCATCCTGCTTATTACCTACTTGCATTGCAGCACAAGTCTGAAAAAAGCCTAGTTCCAATGGTCCTCTTGCATGCACGTGATTCTTATTACTGGGTGTTTGGGTTTAGCAGGTTGCACCATAATGAACTAGCACTGAAGAGCTCAAGAGACAAGAGGTGGAGATGAACAACAACCAGAGACCAGCAACAATGATCAACAGAGAGGAGCAATGATGCATCATAACCACCTCCACCACCAGCAACAGCAGCAGCAGCAGCAGCAGCAGCAGCAGCAGCAGCAGTAACTAGTATCAACCAGTGTCATCTGGCAGAGACCTGCGCGGACCTGCAATGAAACTGAGAGAGGCACTGGAACCTTCTGGAAGTTCACCAGATAGCCATCAAGGGTGCTATAAGCCTCAGCTGCTGAGGAGTTAATGGATGGCTTGGAGCTACCAAGAGCCATAATACTAAGAGTTGTAAAAACAAGTACTGAGAGCCATTGACACTCAAAGCATAGAGCCAATAATATGAAAGGATCTGCACTTTGCTGAAAAACAGCACTTAGTCAACTGGTGACAGTACAGTGCCAAGAACCACACTTGGCATATTGACTATAATAAATGGCGAATGATTAGAATTCCTTCCTTCCACCCTTCTCTCCTCCTTCTCTTCCTTCCTTCTTGCCTTCTTTCTTGTTACCTTTTCCCTCCTTCCCTCTCTCCCTTCCTTTCTTCATTTTTCTGTCTTTTTTCTTTTTCATTTGGTTTATTTTGTTTGTTTGGTAATAAGTATCCAATCCAGGATTCCAAACATTTTAGGGTAGTAGTCTATAACTGAATTACAGGTTACATAGAGGTTGAAAAAACTTCAGCCATTATTATATTGCTTTAGTTATAATGTTCATCCAAGATATTTATTTTACCTCCATTTATTCACGCACAAAACACTATCTGCATCCTACTTACCATGAGCTTTAATAGAACATTGAGGATAAAATTATAAATATAATAAATCTAATATTCCCAGATATCTTAGAATTTGGACATTAATATGAATAGGTCATTAATACTGTCCAGACATATTTGATACAATAGTTAAATAACACCTATAGTATATATAAAATTATAATTTATGCTGTGTGCATAACAAAATATATGACTTAATCCTTGTTTAACTACTTTTTAGAAAATGAAATATAAGACTAAAATAAAGTCTAGAATGAAAAAGTGTAAAATTATGCCTACATTCATGATGCTTAAAAAAAAGGATAGATTTTATCAGTTAGAGTAAAAGGTACTATAAATAAATGTTTGGGTTAAGTATATGGAAAGGGAGGCAGTCTAGAGCTAAAAATCTGACCTGAGAAGTGGATCAACTATCCTAAAAAGTGAAGCTAATTTTAAAAGTACAATGAGTTTACATATCTGGATTAAGATATACTTTTCCACAGATCATTCAATGATGGTTTACATGTAAGAATGATGCCAAGATCCTCAGAGATTCTAACATCTTGATCTATTGATCTGAAGGAAAATAACCAGACAAATGTTAAGCAAGATAAATCAAGGTTTTTCTTTTAGGTTGCTTGCAATATTTATATTAGTGATCACTTCTTATTCTTTTAGACAACATAAACTATTATAGATATTTGTCCTGTTATAAAAGGACAGAATGGAGGAAACTCTTTGTGTGTGAAAATCGCTTCAAAACCTTCCAGCGAGCTGACTTGAGCACCAAATCAGTCACAGAACCAAGTGGTGTTCTCTAGTTGCCTGTGTGTCATAAAGTGAGAGTATTACCAGATCCAATGGTGCTGGATTCTCCTTTTAAAGGTGATTTCTAGGTCCTTTCTTTCCCAAAGAATTCAATGAAATATGCATGAACTGTAGGAAAGTTTCATATTTTTAGCAGCAGGAAAGACAAAAAGAAGGGTAGGGGTAAAACAGAGTGTATGGAGTGAGTTTGGACCTAAGAAAAGGAGAGTAAAATTGGAGCAAAAAATAAAGTTTAAATAATATACATTATCATAAAATAGGGTGCCTTTCATGAAGAGGCATGATGGTACCTTGTGTGATTAGAAAATTATAAGATAAAATGTTAAAGTGGAAAATATATACTATGAAAAGTACAAACAAGGATTATTACTTTCCAATACTGCTAGAGCCATTATGATGAAAAGTAGTACTTATGTTCAGATATTGTTCCATAAGTATAGCTGTGAGGGCAAGAGGAAAGAACCCTTAGATGCAGCCAAGTGTGAATTCCTATACCTGCAACTTATCACCTGAGATAAATCACTGTCAGTTTAGATTTCTTTCTCAATCTATAAGTGGAATTAATGATAATACCCCCTTTCCTTACAGAATTGTTGGGAAGGTTATTATAAAGAAAGAAAAAAATGAAAGTGTCACAAAAACATTATCACATTTAGTTTGTGATAAGTTGTAGACCTCTTCTCCATTTATGATACTGATTCACTTGCTCAGGAAATATTGTTGAAACCTATAATATGACAAGCACAATACTGGGCATCACTGATCTAAGGGTACACAAAGAGGACCTAAGATATGCCTTGATGGAGCTAACAAGCTGGCAATGAACAATTACATATTTTTACATAAAAATTTAGAAATCTAATTGTATACAGCATTGTAGCAGGACATTCCTATGACATTTTTTTTGTTGTCTCTTGTTTGCATATCACCCCTTTTTTAAACAAGCATTTACTTGAGAAACAGTATCTGTATATACAAAATAGGATAGATATAAAGCTACTTTCTCTTAATTTAATGAGAAGAAAGATTTATACTAATAGTGTTTGGACAGAATATCATGTCTGTATATTGTACTGTGAATAACTACTGTGAAGACAATAATATGTAATGTATTAATTATTGTAACTGTCCTAATAACCTGTTTTGAAATTGTCTCATTGCTATTTGTTTCTCAATAAAATTAATTTTAAAAAAGCTTTCAATGAAGAGAGGCAACAGACGATGATATATTCTATGTAATGCCATATAGTACATATGTAGTAACTGCCATGGGAAAAAGCAAATAAGAATAAAGATAACAGTGATGGGAAATATCTCACATTATCTGGGAAGGGGAGGGCTCTGCAGAGAAGACATTTGACTGTACAAGGTAGTAGAATATCTGTGAGTAAGAAACAGATTGGCAAGTACATACACACTAAGGTAGAAGTGGGCTTGGTGTGTTGAGCAACACAAACAAGGCCAGTGTGGCTGGAGCAGTCAAAGAGAACCAAGTGGGGAAAAAAGGTTACTGGGCTCTAGACCATGCAAAGCTTCCCATCTAGTTCAGCAGTCTCTTTTATTTTGAGTGGCTAAGGTTTGAGAGTGGCATTAGATTAATTTGAGCTATTTGATTAATGTGCTAAAATCTCAGGCTGTATACTTGGATAAGACAACCAAAGATATTAAATGAGATACATATTTATCTATTTCACAGTTAAATTGAGGTGGGATAGAAATTAAAAAATGGCCAGTTGAATAAGTGCTTGCCTGGCAAGCACAAGGGCCTGAGTTCAATCCCTGGCTCCACAAAAATAAAAAAAAAAATGATGGTAGAAAGGAGACATAGAAAATCATAATTTTGAAAATAAAAAGTGCAACTTTCAGTTCAAGTCCAGTTTAATTTCTTTTTTCTCCCAAAGCACAATAAACCTGGGCAATTCCCTTTGATCTGAAAATGGATGTGAACATTCCCTTTTTGATTAAAGGTGATCTTTTTCAAATGTGAATAAATCATATTTTCACTTGTGAAATGGTTTGTCCTCAGTGGACTGTTATCTTTCTGTAGATAAGCATCCTGCCCCACCCACTAAACTAAGACCAATACTATAAATTGACAAATGCCTTTGTTTTGAACCACCAAAAATACATAAATACTTTGATTTCAAAACTATAGCACACTTTTCTCTTTCTTTTTTTTTTCTTTCTTTTTTTTTGTGGAACTGGGGATTGAACTCAGACCCTTGCACTAGCCATCTCCCCAGTCCCTCCTTTCTCTTTCTTGGGAGCTGCTATGATACTTATTTGAGTGCATATGTTTTAAGATGTCTGCATAATAAACCTTGTCTATAGCTCTTACTGATACATCCTGTAAATTCTATTTTTCCTTGAGGAGAATCAGCAAACCCGTGAGCCTCTTCTGTGGGTCAGGTGGGTTAGGTAACTTATTTCAGTTTCAGGAGCCTCTTGGGGCCCTGTTCAGTAACTAAATGTGCTGGGTGGTGTGCTACTGCTTCTTGAAGTTCAAAGGGCTAATTTGAAGGTGTGGGATGATATTCGTCAATGTCAAGACTCCAGGCTTTTTATATCCTGTTTCTGTCACACACTAGTACTCTACTTTCATCTTTTTGATTAATAGCACAGAGGTAGGATAAAAAAATAAAAACTACACTGAAAGGAGGCAAGGAAAAATCATAATTTTTAAAATAAAAAGTACAACTTCAGGACGCAAGCCCATCTTGTTTGTTTGGCAATTTAGATGGTTATTTATCTATTTATTTATTATCTATTTATCTCTAAACATAACAAACCGGGGCAAATTCCTTTCCTGTACAAATGGGTTGGGCATTTGCTGAGCAGCACAAACAAAACCAGTGTGGCTGGAGCACAGTCAGAGGGAACCAAGTCGGGAAAGAAGCTTACTGGGCTCTAGACCATGCAGTTTCCCATCTAGTTCAGCAGTCTCTTTTATTTTGAGTGGCTAAAGTTTGGGAGTTGCATTAGATTAATTTGAGCTATTTCATTAATGTTCTAAAATCTCAAGCTATATACTTGAATGAGACAACATAGCTATTGAATGAGGTACATATTTATTTATTTCACAGTTAAATTGAAGTGGGATAGAAATTTAAAAAATGATCAGTTAAATAAGTGATCTTGTTTGTGTATGTAATTGCCAATCTGTTTCTTCTTGTGGAACTTCTCATAGATATTCAACTGCCTTATACTGTCCAATGTCATCTCCTCAGAGCCCTACCTTTCTCCTTTTTTGCATTTGCAAATGGTCCCCTTCCACTTGATAATAGATTAACTTTGGCACCTATACATTGGGATTTGCCTTAAACCACTACTGTACTATAGTAGGCTATCCTGTCCCACCCATTAAACAACACTAAAGCTGCAGACTGTCAAATCTCACAGATTTCTGCTACCATAGCACACACAGATTTCCCCTTCTCAGCGGCTAGCACATCTTAAGTCTCAGAGTGCTTCCACTGCAGTACATACTAAGTCTCTGTTCAATAAATTCTTTCTGTGCCTCATACTGACATGTCCACAACTTCTTTTTCACCAGAGGGAGTCAGAGAATCTGTGAACTTATTCTACAGAACAGTGGGTTAGGTTTCTTATTTCTACCTTAGGGGCCTGTCAGCCTCATACGAGGAAGAGCATATGGACAATATTTAATGAGAAAAATAAAAGACAGAATGATTAATTTTTCAAAGAGGTTGAAGGCTATTTTGCAAAGCAGACTAATATACACCGAGTCTCTCAAAAGAAGTAGAATTACGACAGATGGGAATAAAAAGACGGTTACAATATTCAAGTATTATACGAGGTTGGTCACAGAGTTGTCTGGTATGCACTATAAAATGTACATTGAGATGTGATGGAAGATAAATCAATATTCATATATTGAATTTCTGTTATATTTAAAGCTCCATGATAGGAAAAGCTATATAAATGACTGAGATATAGTTTCTATCATAAAACATTTAAGCTTAAGAGAGGAGATACACACACACATATCATATACGTGACAGCAAAATTAAATATTAATATTTGGGAGACTTAGCAAAGAAAGAGATTTATTATCTCATATATTTGATTGCTTTCTTTAGTTTATATGCCTTCCCTTCTACCTCACTACACTGTGGACTATTTCAGGGCAAATATCACTTATTAATGAATATTTGAATAGCTCGTAAAATTGCTTCTAGATGCTGAAGCTATATCAGGTAACATAAATTCATCATTGGAAATATGTTAATTAATTGAGAAATTTTCTCACATTTTGTTATTTGGTATTCTTACATAAGGCCTTGAAATTATATCCCTTTAGTCAACTAGTCATTGCTAGTTTCTCCAAGTAAATCATGAACACAAAAGTTAATCTAGTTGTTAGTATAGATGCTATGCATTTTTCATTTTATTGTACAATCTGAGTTCAGTTGCTTGACAAGACTAACTATGCAGATATAATCGCACTTGCAAATATTTAGAAAAGTCAGTGACTGCTATTTTGTACCATGCACCATTGTGGGAGTTAGGTATACCTTAATGAACAAAATAAAGGCAATAAAAAATTAACTTCAAGAGGCTTAAATTTTATCAAGTATTTTAGACAGATAAGTGTCTGGTATTATGTCTTCTGTATGAGTTTTGAAGTTGATGAATTAACTATTTTTTGAGTATAAAATAACTGAGCAGTGACTTGAAGGATGTGAGCGTGTTAATAATGTTAACAATACATAAGGGAGGAGGCCACTGTGCTTTTGCGAAATGTACAGACAGATACAAAGGTCCTGAGACATTTGTTTGGCTAATCTATTCCATAAATAGCTGAGGCAAAGCATCTGATACCCATTACAAATAGAGAAGAGAGTGGTAGGGCTTGTGAGCAGAAAAAGAACAATTTGGCAAATCTCTAAGGGGCTTCAAGTTTGTCAAAAATTTTTTTTTAAAATTTTGGTTGTTGGGTTGGAGAGATGGCTCAGTGGTCTAAAGCACCTACTTAGAACAAGCTTAGCAAAAGCATCAGGGACCGCGGTTCAATCCCCCAGCACCACATGCC
>NW_004524818.1:1224595-1227604 GCF_000260255.1 Octodon degus | reverse complement strand
AAAAAAAATAAATTTTGGTTGTTACTTTGATTGAGATGGGGAGACAGGGGAATTTTGAGAAGAATGACATTAACATGTATATATTTTTAAAGAGCCACCTGGATTCTGTGCTGAGAATAGACATTGGAGTGAATTAAATGCAGAAATAAGGTGACATTTTCCACGCTCCTGCAGCCATTCAAGAAGTACTTGATGGTGATGTGGTGCAACTTGGTAGCAGTATGGATGACAAAAGATACCATGACATTATTTACATGTTTTGAAAATAAATACAAAGGACTGAGCTACTTGTATAGATGTGAAATACTACAGAAAAAAGTAAAGTCAAATGTGAACAATGCCCAGTTATTTGGCAAGAATAATTGGAAGGATGATATTTCTGACAACTTGGAAAAAAGAGTTTGTTTGGGAGGAAACTTCTGTGGCTTGTTTCAAGATCATACTTCAATTCTCTCATCATTGTCCTTACTATGTATAGGAAAACAATTATTAAGTATTTGTAGCATGAGCCTGAATATTCATGAATGAATGAATGAATATTATTGAATAAATGAAGTAACATTTGAAAAGAAATATGTGCCTGGTCTTTACTGTAATTCTCCGGTGTTAACCAGCCCAAAGCACAAGCCATTGTCCAATGATTCACATGCATAAGATGATTTTAAGAGAAGTGTTACACCAAAAGAAGAGAATATATCCAATATAGGACAGGTGTTCTTGCCAGCATATCAAAATAGTCCTATGGATAACCCACTACTATTATGGACTACTGGATTATATTGGAATATTTTACTGAATTCACACATCTGTAATATTTAAATGGCAATGGAATACCCATATTTGACAAAACTAAACAAGAAAAGGGGATAAAAATGAAGGACCAGGGGCTGGGGAGATGGCTGGGTAGAATAAGCACTTCTCTGGGAAGTGCAAAGAACTGAGTTCAATCCCCGGCTTTGAAAAAAAAAAAAAAAGAGAAAACATTTTGTATCTGTATATACAAAATAGTTAGGATAGATATACAACTACTTTCTCTTAATTCAATGAGAAGAAAGATTGGTACTAATAATGTTTTGACAGGATATCATGTCTGCATCTTGTACTACAAATAACCACTAAAAAAGATAACAATATGTACTGTATTAATTATTGAAACTGTCCTTCTAATCTGTTTTGAAACTGTCTCATTGCTATTTGTTTCTCAATAAAATTAATTAAAAAATTAAATAGAAAACAAGATATAGTTAAAATGGAGAAATAACAGTCCATTACAGAAATAATGCAAATACGACTAGTGAAGTAAAAAGAATAATATCAGGTAAAGGAATGAGATTGAATTAGAATTCTCAGGATTTGTTGTAACTTTGAAAAGTCCCCTTGATATGCTGTGAACAGCATTTTACTGGTTTCCATTTTGACACCAAAGAAATGGAGGTAAAATTGTAACAAAAATCACATAAATGTCTTAAATGAGTGTATATACATATTACTAAGGCTTATCTTCTGGGGGTGGAAGGCCATGTTTGTGAGAGTTTGCTATTGGAGTAGTGTTTGTAATGTATGTTTTATTCAGGGAAAGGTAGACTAAATGCTTTAATCAACCTAATCCTTCACAGACATTTGTACAATTGATTCATGAGTATGTAGGTAATGGAGAGATCTCCACACTCTCACACAATGTAAAGAGAAGTTCCTGCTTTCTTATTAGTGTGATATTTTGACGTATAGTAGAAAGAATTTGACCTTAATGTGTAAAGAAAATAAAAGCCCTCTTTCTGGTCCAAGAGAGTGTGAGAAGAGGAAGAGAGAAATAAATGGGAGGATACATGTTCATATCAGACTTGCCTTGCCGGGTCTCAACCAGGAAGGAAGTAATGTGCTAAATAATCTGAAGTAAATGCTAAGCGCAAGGATACACCTAAAATATTTTCAATACTTACAAAAGCAAAAATGCGCTACTTGATCAGCATTGGAATTTCTATCAGAGTTAAGAGTACGAAGTGTGCTGGTCAACTTAGAGGAAATTCTAAGTATTACCTCAAATTGATGTTCATTGTTCTGTGTATTCTGGACAGGCTGAAATGAGAACTCCTGATCATTTCCTGGGCTGAGCCTAAGGCTGATATAAGAAAGGCAATGTTATAACATAGAATGAGGATACCTAGATGAAAAGATTTTATGAAAAATATATCAGAACTTAGAAAGGCCTTGAAATCTCAGAGTTGGGGTTTATTAATTTTTCTTAGAATGAAAGAGAGAGGGCTGGGGAGATGGTTCAGTGGAATAAGCACTTCCTTGACAAGTGCAAGGGTCTGAGTTCAATCCCCAGTTCTGCATAAATAAATAAATAAATAAATAAATAAATAAAATAATGAAAGGGAGAGAAAGAGAGAACTCAGTCACTAGATAAAAGAATATTTTCTTGAAAAGAAAAATAAATTTCCTAAAATTGTTAAAAGTATTATATTTGGATAATATTTACTTGCTTTGAATGGGTATTCACTGAGAAAACCAGTCCAATCACAGACAAATTGGAGAAAACACTTTCTTTGTAGAAATGAATTTCACTGTAAGTATTCCTTTCATCTTCTTGCACAAGCATATTCATGACTTGTCATATCCATAGGATTAACATTGTTTAAATTACATATAAACCTACTTCATTTATTAATTTTTGTGCCAGGCAATTCTGGGCTTCCAAAAGGAACAATTGTGCAGACACCAAAAATGCATCTTATTTCAGTGCGGAGTATTACACTTTGAATTGTGGTTCCCCCAAAATTTAAAAGTGAAAGTCATAATCACTAGTATCATATCTCTTTTTCCTTTCTCTTTCTTTTTTCTTTCTTTCATTCTTTCCTTTCTTTTTTTCTTTTAGGGGTACTGGGGATCAACTCTGGACCTTGTGCTAGTGGGGTAGTCACTTATGCTGTTGAGCTATCTCCCTGTCCCTGGATCTCATAATATTATTTTCTTGGATGTACAACCTTTACACAGGTAGTCAAGCGA
>NW_004524818.1:1184377-1224495 GCF_000260255.1 Octodon degus | reverse complement strand
AGAGAGAGAGAGAGAGAGAGAGAATATATGCATTGTTTTCCAAAAGGTAGAAAAATGGGGAACACATTGTCTTCAATGATGTACCACTACTCCATACCAAAGCATAAGAAAGACAATTTGAAAATCATAGACAGCAAGCACAGGCCTATTACTCTAGTACTTAAGAGGTTAAAGCACAAAGTTCACTAGTTGAGCTTGACTTGGGAAACTTAACGACTTAGCAAGACAAAACGGTGCACAGTTTGATGGCTTTCTTCAATTACTAGTGATGCAAACAACAATTAAACAATAACAGTAAAAAGGTAAATGAAGCTACCTTTTGAATATATGTAAAAATCCTAAAGTGCATAGTAACAAAATGAATCCAGCAACAAATGAGATTATATATAGCATGCCAGGAAGATTTAATCAATTAACATAAGGTTGGCTTATTATCTAAAATCAAATTGTGTAGTATATCAAGACAATAAAGGGGGTTTATGGTGGTACAAAATAATATAACTCACTGTTAACATGTACATTGCACCAGATTCAATCCCCAGCAAACAAATTAATAAAAATAATAATAATAAAAAGGATGCATAATAAACATTGGAAAAATTTCTATATCTTTTCCTGATGAAACTCTAAACTCTGGGAGAAAACTATTCCCTAAAGAGAGAAACAATAGGAGTGTTTGTGTTCAACACTTCTGTTCTACTTTGTAGTAGAAGTTATAGCCATCAAAATTAAGAAAACTGAATAAAAATCATCTATGTTGAGAAGAAATAATTTTAAAATACTATTTACAAATGAAATGACTATACACCAACAGTTCTTATAGTTACAAACTAAATTCAACAGGAAAATTTATCAAGGTTGCAAGAAACATAGTATAGAAAGTTCAACAATATTTCTATAGCACTAATGAAAAACCAATCAAAGCATGAATTTCAGAAATAGCTTCACTTATAGGGCCAGCCAGATAGTTCAGCGTATTAAAGCACCTGCTTAGGTAGACACAGGGGTTAGGGGATCAATTTCCAGCCTTCCATGACTGCCCTGCATGCTGAGATGTTGATTGAGACTGTGCGTGGTGGTGCACACCTGTAATCCCAGCACTTGCGAGGCTTAAAAACAAGAAGAATCACTACAAGTCCGATCTTTGTAGCCAGACCCTATAGATCTTGTACTAAATACATTAGAAAAAGAAATAGCATCACTTATAATAGCATGCAAAAAACAAATTCAAAAAGAAAGTTATAAGAATATGCTCAAACCATACACTTGGAAAAATCACAAATTTCCCTGAAGGAAATTGAAAAATTAAAAAAAAAAAAAGATGGAAAAATGGAGAAAGCCAGATAGCTCAAAGGACTAAAGCTCCTGCTTGGGCAAGCACAGAGGCCGAAGTTCAATCCCCGGTGTGCCATGCCTGCCCTGCCCTCAGGGAATACTGAGATGGTGAATGAGACTAGGCGTGGTGGTGCACGCCTGTAATTCCAGCTCTTAGAAGGCTGAAAGCAGGAGAATCAGCATGAGTCCAATTTGAGTATTGAGATCCTCTAGACCCCATCCTAAATACATTTTTAAAAAGGAAAGAAAACCGAGATACTTAGGTCAAAAAATTTAAAATAGTTCATATGGTAATACTTCTCCTTAGATTAATGAACGCAAAATTCCTTTCAAACTCCACATTAGTTTCTTTAAAATGTGACAAAATTCTCCTAAAGTTTATATAGGGATCCAAGATATGCAAAAAAGCAACACAAAATATCAAGAATAGTAATTTCAAAGATTTTACACTTCTGGAATTTAAAAATTACTACAAAAGTAACTACTCAAACAAAGATATTAGCTGTTCATTTTGGCACATGGCAGTAATCTCAGCAATGTGGGAATCTGAGGCAAGAAGATCACCAAGTTGTAGCTCATTCTATAGAGCATGGTGAATAAGTGAGAGCCTACCTTAAAAAAAAACAAACTGTATTCATCTGATAAAAATATGGCATCCATAAGCATAAAGCAAATTTACAAGTCAACATAAAAGGGTCAAATAATCAATTAAAAAGTGAGAGACATTTTCAAATATACAATTTTCTCAAGATATGTGCAATGAGCAGCATGAACGATGTTTCACATGATTAGCCACTAGAGAAATACGTATCAACACAGTCTCCCATAAAGCAGCATGGGTCACAGTAGGCCCACCCCACCTTGGCAGGTCTACTGATAACAAGCCATGGGAGAGACAGCCAGTAGGGCCTAGTGGTGCACTTGGGTAGGCCCAGCTAAAGTGAGCCAAACACTTTAACTAGACCCAAGCCAGGTCCCGTCAGTTGAGATCGAATTCAGTAGATCCAGACATGGTGAGCTGAAACATATTGATGGGCCCACCTGAGCACAGACTGAGTACTAGACCTACAGGAGCATCGTCACATCAAAGAGCTTGTAGCAGGTAACTGAGGTGTTGGTCTCCTTGGAACGTTCCAGGTACATGAAAGGGTGGCTCCTCCTCCGAACTCAGGGGAACTAATTTAAATAAAAATTCCCAATTTAAGATTTATTTTGTTATATAGCTATACAAGAAATTAAAAACTTCATTAAAAGCTGACAAAACTGTTTGAATGAAAGTGAAGATAGACTTTCAGACTTTGAAGATGTGGCACCATTGCATTTAGTGAAAAGGTAAGGAAAGATGTCTTAGAAACAACTATGAGCCAGAGAATAATATTTCAACAGCTGCAAGATGATGCAAAGTTGAACAACATAAGACTAATAGGCATCAAGGCTGGCCAGATAGCACAGTGGATTAAAGTGCCCACTTAGGCAGACACAGGGAACAGAGTTTTGATCCCTGAACCCTCCTACCCGGCCCAAGGCATGCTGAGAAAATGATTGAGACTAGGCTTGGTTGTGCACACATGTAAAATCAGCTCTTGGGAGGCTGAAAATAGGAGGATTACTATAAGTTCAATCTGTGCAGTGAGAATCTATAGACCCTGTACTAAACCAAAAAAAAAAAAAAAAAAAAGACTAATAGGCATCAATGAGAAAGAAGAAGGCAAGACAAATGACATAAAAAGAATATGGGCAGAAGTAATAGCGGAAAACTTCCCAAATATGGGGAACATTCTAAAATTCAGAAAACCAAGGCATACAGAACTCCAAATAATATCTACCAAATTAAAACTATACCCAAACATATAAAAATCCAGATCCCATAAGTTCAGCACAAGAACAACATATTAAAAGCCTCTACAAAAAAAGAAACAGATCACATTTAAAGGAAAACCCATAAGAATAATAACATATTTCTCCCCAAAAAACCTAAGCCAAGAAAGCATGGAGCAAATTACTTCAAGTCAAATCCAACAATATTATGTATACAAGAAACACATGTAGCCCAAAGAGAAATTCACAGGCTGAAAGTCAAAGGTAAGAAAACAGTACTACATGCTCCAGAACCTCAGAAAAAAATCAAGGGCTGCTATTCTTTCTGAACTTCAAGCCAAGAATGATCAAATGACATAAAGATGGTGAGTATGTACTGATTAGAGGAAAAATTCAAGAGGAAGAGATAAGTCATAAATATGTGTGAACCAAATATGAGAGCACCCAACTATATAAGACAAATGTTAAAGTACATGAAAAACCTAACAACCAAAATCACAGTCTTAACAGGTGACCTTAACACCCCTATCTCAAAAAGATAGGTCAAGCACACAAAAATTTTGCAGAGACGTACAAGAACTGAACCAAACCTTTAAAAAGATGGACTTAGTGGACATATATAGAGTGTTTCACCCAACATCTGAATACACATTCTGTTCTGCTGCACGTGGGATGTGTGATAAATGGACCACATACTACTCCACAGGTCATGTTTAAGTATATGCAAGAAAACAGAAATTATCTGATACACATCATCTGACCACAGTGCAATGAATCTGGAATTTAATGACAAAAGAAACCACAAAAAAACCATAAACATGGAAACTAAATAGCACTCTCCTCAGCAACCAACGTTTTGCAGATGAAATTAAATAGTATTTACAATCAAATGAAAATTCAAACACAATTTATCTGAATTTGTGGAAAGCAATTAAAGCAGTTCTCACAGGGATATTTATAGTGGTGAACTCACAAAGTAGAAAAAAAGAGGGAAAAAAATACCCTAATGCTGCAACTCATGATTCTAGAAAAAGAAGAGATAACCAAGCACAAAGCCCAAATATGGAAGAATTTTATAAAGACTAGAGAAGAAATTAAAGGAACTGAGAAAAAGAAAACAATGTAAAGAATTAATAAATCCAAAAGCTGGGTCTTTTTGAAAAATTAAATAAAACTGATAAACTCTTTATCCAACTCCTCAAAAAGAGGACAGAAAAAACTCAAATTGAAGCAATAAAGAATGAAAAGGGAGAAATTAACACAGGTCCTTTGAAATTCGGAAGATCATGCATGGCTATTTTGAAAATCTTTACTCTCACACAATCAAATATATAGAAGAAATGGAGATTAATAGATATGTACAAGTGCCCAAACTTAATCAAGAAAATATACAAATTCTGCATAGCCCAATAGTAGCAAATGAAATTGAAAATGTAATGAAAAACTTAATGGCAAAACAAAGAATCAGTGTCCACAGTCCGAATGCTGCACTGGTGTTACTCCTATGTTGCAGTAAACCAGCGACCAAGTCCAGGTGTGATAGCACACATGTGTAATCCCATCGCTGGCAAGACTGAAAACAGGAGGATCACAATGAGGCAGTGCTGCACGGTAAAAACTTGTACCACATGCGTAAATGAGAAAAAAGAAAGAAAATAGCAGATTCTGATGGATTCACAGCTGAATCCTATAAGAAATTTAGAGAAGATTTACTTCCAATGCTCCTCAAACTCTTCAGTGAAATTCCAAAGAAAGCAATATTCCCAAAGTCATTCCTGGAGACAAGTAATATACTGATACAGAAACTGAAGAGGGATTGAACCAAAAAAAGAGAACTACAAGCCAATCTCCCTCATGAACATAGATGAAAAAATCCTCAGTACAATAGAATACAGCAAATCCTCAGGAAGATTATATACCACAACCAGGTAGGTTTCATCCCAGGGATGAAAGGATGGTTCAACATATGGCAATTGATAAATTTAATACACTATATCAATAAAGCCAAAAAACAAAAACAACATGATCATCTCATTAGATGTAGAAAAGGCTTTGACAAAGTCTAACACTCATTCATGATCAAAACCCTACAGAAAACTGGAATAGATTGCGTACACCTCAATCTGATAAGATCCATCTTTAACAATCCCACAGCCAACATAATTCTAAATGGACAGAAACAGAAAGATTTTACTCTCAAATCAGGTAAGAAACAAGGATGTCCTCTATCACCACTGCTATTAAATATAGTTCTGGTATCATTAGCTAGAGCCATTAGACAAGATATAGAAATCAAAGGAGTAAGAATAGGTAAAGAAGTTAATCATTATTTGCAGAAGACAGGAACACTACTTGGAAGAACCAAAAACTTCTAACAAGGAGCACCTAGAATTAATAAACACATTCAGGAGCATAGCAAGATACAAAGTCAACAGCCAAAAATCAATACTATCTCTCTACATAAAAAACAAACTTGCTGAAGGAGAAATTAAAGAAACAATACTCTTCACAATAGCACCCAAGCAATTGAAATATTTAGGAATTAATCTAACAAAGAAAGTAAACAATCTATCAAATGAAAATAACAACCTTCTTAAAAAAAGAGATTAAAGACTATCGCAAAAAATGAAAAGATATTACTTGCTCCTGGATAAGAAAATCCAACTTAAGGGGCCGGGTAGATGGCTTAGTAGGATAAGTGCTTGACTGTCAAAAGCAAGGATCTGAGTTCAATCCCCAGTTCCTCAAAATAAATAAATAAATAAATATAAAAATAAATAAAAAATCCAACTTTGTGAAAATTCCCATACTCCCAAAATTATTATACAGATTTAATGTATTTATCAAAATGCCATCAACACACCTCACAAACCTAGAGGAACCATTCTTAAAATTTATTTGGACCAAGAAAATATACAAATTAGCAAAGGCAATTTTAACCAACAAAGGCAAGGCAAGAGACATTACAATCCCTGACTATAAATTATATCAAAAGCTTGTGTGATAAAATCAGCATGGTACAGGCAAAAACACAGATCCAAAGATCAATGGGACAGATTAGAAGATGCATAACCAACTACAAACACAGGTACCATCTTATCTTTAACAAAGGAGCTAAACATGTTTACTGAAAGAACAATAAACTCTTTAACAAATAGTGCTGGAAAAATTGGTTCTCTACATGGCAAAAACTAAACCTAGACCTCAGTCTATTGCCATGCACTAAATGAAAGTCAAAATGAATTGATGAGCTAAGTATTAAACTAGAATTAACTAACTCTTCTGGAAGAGAAAGTAGGTAGAAATCTTGAAGAATGTCATAGAAGTAGTTTATGACCTAAAATCAAACTACACAAGAAATACTGTGAAAAATGAACAGCTGGAATCTCATCTTCTTGAGAAGTTTCTGCAAATCAAAATAAATCACCAACAGTGTGAAAAGACAAGCCACAAATTGGGAAAAAATCAAAACCAACAATCACTCAGACAAAGGACTTCTATCTAAATAATATACGCAAATAAAAAATAGCCTAAAAATTTAAAGATCCAATTCAAAATTGAGCATGTGAGATGAATTTATACTTCTCAGAAGAAGAAATACAAGTGATTAAATACTTTAAAAAATGTTCCACAGCACTAGCCATTCAAGAAATGCAAATTAAAATGACATTGAGATACCGTCTCACCCTAGAAAGAATGGCTACCATAAAGAAATTAAACAATACCAAATGTTGGAGAGGCTGTGGGGAAAAATGAACCCTTCTCCCCTCCTAGTGGGAATGTAGACTGGTACAACCACTATGTAAATCAAAGTGGAGACTCCTGCAAAAACTAGGACTGGAAATCCCTCTCAAACCAGCTATCCCTCTACTGGGAATTTTCCTAGAGGAACTGAAAATGTCATATCATAGTGATATATGTGTGCCTATGTTTATAGCAGCACAATTTGTGATAGCCAAATCTGGGAAACAATGTGCCCATCATCTGAGGAATGGATGAAAAAGATGTGGTACTTTTATACAATGGAGTGTTACTCAGGTATAAACAGTGATAAACTTTAAGCCTTTATATGTAAGTGAATGACACTTGAAGATATACTCATAAGTCAAAAAAATCAGACCCACATATCTAAATATCATATAATTTCCCTAGTATAAGAACTCAAGAGAAAATTAAATACTAATTAATTAATGTTAATTTTTGCTCTAAGATTTATACTATATCTTTGCCATACAATTTCTTTAAATGACATCATATGATATCTTCTCCTAATATTAGAAACTTTAGAAAGCATATTTCCATTTTCTGTTGACTTTATATTTTTCCTCCCTGTCTTTTATACACACATACACATATGTATAAAAAAATATATAACCAAACATAATATTGGTACTGCTTCATAGAAATCTGCAATGACCTTTAAATAAGGGTTCATCAAATATGTTTTATAAAGTCCTGTATAACTGTCACATTGAGTGCTCTTTATTGTTCATCCAGAACCATACTGCAACTTCTCTTGGCTTTTTAATTATGTTCTTTTTTATTTCCTATATGCTACTTCTGGAGATATTAAAATATTTCAAGTTTGTATAACTAGAAAATCTTACTTTTAGTTTTCAAAGGTATGGATGCTAAGTATAAAATTCAAAGAGAACAGATCTTTTCTTTGATTCCTTTAATTAGTCTAGTTTATTACACACTTGGTCCTTTTTTTTCTTTCTAATGTGGAATAAGAGATGTTTAATTTTGTTCTTCCATAGCTAATATTTTTCATATATATGCTTTAATGATTTTTTTCTTTGCAATGTTTGGGACAATTTCATTTTTGTGTATCTTGGTATGATTTTATTTAAATTTCTTGTGTAAAAGATTCATTTTTCTTGGAAATGAAGTATTATAAGTTGAACTAAATTCAGAAATTTTAAATCTTTAAATATTTATTGCCTACTCCTTTCAACTTTGAAATTCTAATTATATGAATATAAGTTTCTTGGTTTTGACACAGTGAACTATTATGACTGGTCTGTAAATTCTTTCTTCATTTTTATTTTGGGCAATTTTTATTGTTATATTCATTTACGTTGGTAAATAATTTATTTTCAATTTTCAGTCTATTAAAAATTAAAATAAACAAACATTATATAAAGAAAAAAGAAATAAAAAAGAACTCAAAAGAACAAATAAAAAAGGAAAACTAACACAGTTAAAAGGAACTCAAGAACTTGAGGATTAGACAATGAAGAGAGGGCAAGGAGAAAAGCCAGAAAACATGAGAGGGGCAAAGCCATATATTTGTACACACAAGATGAGTAAGACAATGATGTTGAGAAACATCAGCAGGTTTTTGAAACTAGCAGTTAATTCATAGGATTCTCACCCTACCTAACTATTTATGCTGATACCTGTGAACTAAGCAACTGCACTGAAGATAGCAATGTGAAGTGGGAGGATCATGCTTGGAATGCCTGTCATTCTCGTCTTCTAAATATGTACTGTTCATCTTGACATACAAATTACTGCCATCCTGTCTCACAAATAAATGTTTGTTTGAAAATCAGGGTAATAAATGAAAACAAGGGACAAGAAAAAAGAATGTCACAGAACTGTCCTTCTACAAAGCTGTATATAATTAGATTTCTAACATGCTGTGTAAAAATATGTAACTGGTTATTTCTATCTTTTTATTTTTTTCTTCATATTCTGTATGGACTTAAAGTTTAACATATCAATACTTGATGAAAAATACCTGTGCAATGTTATGCCTAACATGTTTGATATTCAGACAGTGAGGTTAAGCTAAACTGCCTATGTTGTATGCTAATAATAATAAGCTTCTCTTCTGGACAGTTAACAATCTAAGTTTGCAGAACAAAAATTAGAGAAAAAAGGGCAACAAGGAAAGCCAACATTTTGACCCTAGCCTTTCAAGGTCAGTGAAGACTCAGAACACATTAGTTCCTGTACTGTAACATCCTGTAACTCAGTGCTGTCCCAAATTTTCTGATCAAGGAGATTATGGGGCCAAAGAGGAAAGTTATCAATGATGTGGAGTGTTAACTTAATGCAACTAGAGGCTATACTCATAAGTGAAATAAATCAGACCCACATGTGTAAATATCGTATTGTCTCAGTACTTTAAGAAAATTAAAGGATAAAACCTGTAAGGTATAATAGATATAGTAAAATGGAAAAAAATTGAATTTAAGGATTAAACAATGGAGATTAGAGAAAGACAAATATGGGAAAGGGGAAGGAGCCAAATATATGCAAGTATTTATACAGATTGACTGAGATGAATATACTTATAATTTCCATCAAGTTTTTGAAAATAACACATAATATTTAGTATTCTCATCTTGACGAACTGTATGCTGATATCCACAACTTAAGCAACTATATTGAGGACTGCAATGTGTAACACAAAAAACAGTGTTGAATACTTCTCATGTTGGTCTTCTAAATGTGTACATTTCTAATGTCTTATGAATCATGATAATATCTTTAAAATAAAACAAAAAAGAACAAAAATAAATATTTCTTGAAAGCAAGGGACAATATTCAATTACTTCCCCAATCTTGCATTACTAAACTGTTTATCTGAGTAACAAATTTTACAATAAAATTAGATAATATAACAACCATTGTTAATTCACTATTCCTGTTTTGGAAATCTGTAACATATGTATTGTTGCATGTTACCCTGTTTCTGTCTTTTTTCTATGTTTTTTCTTCCATTTTTCTCATCAAAATAAATTAGTTTTTTATTTTAATACAGAATCTAAAGGGACTCACGGCACTGATCAGACCCATAGTGATCCTCCTGCTTTCAGCCTCCTTAGTGCTGGGATTACAGGTGAACCCCACCACACTCAGTCTCATTCACCCTTTCAGCACATCCTGGGTACAGGACTGGCACAGCACACTGGGGATCAAACCCTCATCCCTGCTTCTGCCTAAGTAGACGTTTTAATACTCTGAGTCACCTGGACAACCCTAAAATCAAATTAAACTTTAAAAATTCTGTGTCATCCTGTAAGATGGCTATAATTAAAAACAGACACTAGTGAATATTAATGAGAATGGGCCAAAATTGAATCGTTCATGCTCTAGTTTGTAGATATGAAATAATATATTCACTGCGGAAAATTGAGCAGTACAACTGAAACTTATGCAGGCAGAGTAACCATATTCCCCCACAATATCATTCCCAGATATTTGCCTAAAAAATAACTTCAATAAATTACTATATTGTTTGAAAAAGTACTAGTTTTTGTTGTAATTTAAGAAGAGGATGATACTTAAGAAAAGAAAAATCAAAACACTTTATGTTTTACTCTCCAATTCACCTTTCTAAAGTATCCTGAGTTTGAATAATAACTTTCAGTTATGTTTTCAAAGTTTCTTGATAGCATTTTAAAGTGCAATACAAAGAACTACTCAAAGCTTGCTGCCTCTTCAGAAAGTATATTATGCATTTTTAAAGAATGTGGGAGATGTTATCTTCCACAACTTTAGCTATATTTTTATTTGGCCAAAAGATGAGCAGTGTTTCTGGTAACTGTTTTGCATTAGCAGCAGCATGGGCTGTGTGGTTTTTCTTACTATTTAAATGTGAACATGCCACTGTGGTCCCAAACTTCTTATGAAATCAGGCCTCCTGCTTGGATTAGAGAAATAAACAAAGGATGATAGCAGACCAACTGCTTTGATTACGACCAAGCACCAAGGAATATATTCATAGCCAGACCTGTAAGGATTAGGGAATCATGGGCAAAAATTAGCTCATCCATCTTTCAGTTAGATACTTATCCCACATGTACTTAACTTTAAGCAGAACATTTTACCGAACCTCAACTTTATGATTACAATCAGCTAAGTTTGCCAATTTTCTTTGTAAAGTACAGATGACTTTAAATATTGCACTGGTTACCTAGTGAACAAAGAATGAAAGAACAATCGCCATTGTTTGCATTGTATTTGATCACCAGATGCCCTCAGTTTAAAGATATTTTACTCGAAAGTTCAATGCTAAGAATTCACAGCAAGGGGATGTTGGTGTGTGAGTATACTCTGCAAAGAGATCTGTCTTAAGGAGTTATTAATAAAAATATAATGTCATGAGAACGCATTTCTTATATTTAAAGTCTCAGATTTCAATCAATAAGTGGATATGCATTATTTAGAGGAGTTAAAAATTCTGAAATCTCAGTACATTAATGATGACACAAAAATTTGAAATCAAACTGAAAGTCCATGGTATGAAAGCCCATTACAAAAATAACCATCTTCCTTTACCCAGACGACAGAACTCCAGCCTGGGTATGAAATGAAAAACAGAAATTTTCCACATATTACATTTGAACATACTATTCATGAAGAATTTCATTAGATATGAACACTATCTGACAAATTGCAGCATGTACATCTATGGGGAATAAGGCTGGGTAACTCAAAGCTAAAAGGCTATTTATTTCATTTACTACTGGCTCTATAATTCCAATAGTTGAACTCACTGGCTAAATAAGTATTACCATGCAGCTGAAAAGCCCTAAAGAAACTGTAGACAGGTTATTAAAATCTGATTTATGAAGTCGGCATTTCTTCAGTCAAGTGATTAGAATTTAATAAGTCACCCTACTTAGCATTGAATTGTATACAACTAGTCAGAAGAAGAAAATTTTAAAAGTAATCCATTTATGGGATGTTTCATTTCTCACATCCTAATTATCATTTATGTAATTTTCAGCATTCTTTAAAGTGCAGTGAAAGACACCACAATGAATATAAAATGGTGTAAAATGTGCTCCCTGCCCTCAGGAGGGTTGTTTAGATTTGCAACAAAAATACCTATATAACAAAGAGTGTTTGACATATGTACACAATACTGGGGATGCAAAAGTTTTACCAGCTTAGAATTTCAGGAAAGGCTTCATTCTACTTAAATCCCCTTCTCTTCCTTCTCATTCCTCACCCTTGCTTCTGTGGACAATTTCCCTATTGTAAGAGATCCATTCTCTTGTCTCCTGCTCACCATCCATTATTATTTTCTTTGTTTCTAATTTACTCACTCAAATGAGAGGTACCATACAATATTTAAGCTTGTATGTCTGGTTTAGTTCACTAAATATTATATTTTTAAGGTGCATCCATTTTCCAAAATACATGTACGAAGGATCTCAGGATAAATCCTGAGGGGATTTCACTGACCTTCTCTGACTCAAAAGCTACAACTCTTGTTGCATAGGTCCTGCTTTACCTTGTTCTTAACCAACCAGTAGAAAAGTATGAAGATGAAATATAGGAAGTAAAGCCATGCTGTTATGTTGAGCTGTGGGGGACTCAGGTCAACAATTTCTGAGATTGCCAGTTAAACGGAAGACCCAAAGAAAAAGAAAGAACAAAATACAGTAAAAAAAGGGGGAAAAAGTAAAGGCTTCAAAAAAAACCAAGAGTAACACTTTTTGGGCTTCGTTCATATTTCATATTTGGATATAAAGGAGGAAACATGCATACATGAAATGAGGTAATTTGTTTAAAGGTAATTTGATTAAAGTTACTTAGGGACAGTGAAGTCAAGAAGCCTGAATTTTTTTTAAATTATTTATTTATTTATTTTGTGTTATTTTGTGTGTGTGTGTGTGTGTGTGTGACCAGCTCAGCCCACCAGGGGGCGGGGCTGGCTGGCATGTGGTGCTGGGGGATTGAACCGTGGTCCCTGTGCTTTGCCAAGCTTGTTCCAAGTAGGTGCTTTAGACCACTGAGCCATCTCACCAGCCCCAAGAAGCCTGAATTTATAACATATGTAGATAACAAATATGATCAATATGTTTCCTGGAGTGTGAATATGGCAATATATAGTCAGTAGCTTTAGTTTTATTTAGTTCAAGTCCTACCAAGGATCTAATTTGTGCTACATACAGGGAATTAAAGGGAAGAGACAGTAAAGCAAGGAAAATAGCATACACTCATAATAGTCAAAGTATGAAACGCAGAGAGTGTCATAGATTTCTAACAGGTGTTCAATTCACTTCACACAGCTGAATTAAACTAGCATGGATGCGGGAGGCCCACTTGAGGGTTGTTACCAGTAACATAAAGGCAGAACAAGAGAAGCTGCTGAAACGCTGTTAGGGATGCTGTTCCAGGAAGCTTTTGGAGCTGTTGGAAGCTGTTAATTCCCTTGGGCTATTCTGCTGGAGGAGCTCATCATGCTGGCTTTCCCGATGAACTTTGGAGAAGTTTGGGTCCTCATCTTGAGCATCACTTCCTGGCTCCGGAGGGGAAGATGATACACTGCACAGCCTCATGAAGAAGATTGTCACATTGACCTTCCTAATGGGAACTTAGCTTTCCTCATCATTGGAGGAGCTCAGGACCTCACTGTTGCTGAGTACAGCTACAGTTCTTTTAGGGGAGCTTTGGTGCTTACCTGCCAATTGATTACTAGCTCCACTTCAGATCTTCAACCTGCTAACACAGATCTTTCATCCTAATGTAATAGACTTCGTATCTTCCACCACTGACCTTTGGGCCGTTCAAAAACATATTCATGAAGTGAGTCTACATAATATTTTGTTGTGGGCTCTAGGATTCCATTTAGATTGTTTGGAGGACTTGTTAAGCTCTATGCCCTCAGCTGGATTCTTTAGTATTTGGTGTGTGGATAGAATTCATGCACTTGTAGTATGTGATTCTTGGGTGATTCACTATAAAATATTATTATAAAACATGTCTTGCACTATATTGTTTACGTTGCAACATCCCCAAACCACAACAGAGGGCCGCAATGAAGGTAGATATTAGAACTGAACATAAGGAGAGCAGATACTTCATCTGTCCTCTGCAATTCTGTCTCCACTTCTATTTCTAGAATCATGCTTGACATAAATTATGCATTCAATAAGTACATGTAGCTAATTTCAACAAGTGGAAAAGCAAATTAACTACAGAGGTTATAGCCTGAATGCTTGTGGCAATGGAGGCCTAATTAATAAATATTCTGAAAGAAACCCATTTGAACGCAATGAGTAAAATTTGTACACAAGGTACTTTCTGGAAATATTCTTGCTACCAAATGCCTAGTGGATATCCTGCATGAAAGACTGTCAAATCATTAAATGTTTTGCTATTTCCTCATAACTACAACAAATAACAATAATCTTAGACAAAATCACAACTACCTCTTCACCCAGAGGTGCTGAAAGCAAAAGTAGTGTCATTGTCAATGGGGAGGTCAGTTAGAGATAAATAATTAGACTGTTAATCAGAGAAGACATAGTACCCAAGTAAAGACTGATTATAAATAAAAATTAAATTTAGCAACATCAGAAAAGAAAATCTAATCTCATATTAAGAAAAGACAAGAAAACTATATGCTTTCCTACCTTATAGGCACATTGCAGAAGAATACTGAACACAAGAAGCAGGTAAATGCAGCAGAAAGACACATTTTCATTGACTTCTATTCTGAATGTCTGTCATTGTGAAAGTGTTATTAGTAGTAATAAATGTGTAATATCAATAATACAATAAGGGACAGCTTAATTGACATGGTTAGACAAATAAAATTCTTTCATTTAGGGAATTTCACTCCAAACTAATTTATTATAGAATTCTAACTCCATGACAATGTTTGCCCATTGTTCAGTTTAAATGAGATGGGACTTTCCATCAATATTTAGTTACTCATTTTAGCTATTTATTGAATTCTTTGGGCATTTAGCAATTAAAAGCCAAAAATAGCTGATTCAGGAAGAAACTAATGAGCCATTGTTAGAGTTTCCTAATAAAAAAAAAGGAAACGTTAAGTTTCTTTGTATATATAAAACAGGTCAAAATGAATTTTGGAATTAGTTCCTAATATACCCAAGACAATAAGCAATATAGATGATTATTTTGGTCTATATGGATTAGAAGAATGTATAATGAAATATAGTAAATATTTAATGAAGCAGAATCTAGCCTTTGGGAAAACAATTCATTCATTTCATCTTCTGAAAAGTTTTGATAATGATATAGGAGATACAATTTACAAATTAATTAATTATGTGTCTGTATTCAGTTAAAATTTCTTTGAAAGTAGGATATATCAGTATTACTCTATGATGTAGGATATGGAATAAAAAATAAGAAATCACTTTTCTTCATAGAATTAATATGCTATAGGAATAGAAACAAAAAGTGAATGAATATCTAATTGAGTTATAACAGGTGTTCTAAAAGAAATAAGGTGTACAGCTACAAAGAGTGGTGGTGAAACTACATATAACATACATATTCATGATTGATTTTAATATTTGTACATTGTAGTTTTTTTTTTTTTTTTTTGCCCGAAATGCCTTTAGGGCATTTCTGGTTTGCCGTGAATATCTGGGTTCGAACCACAGAAGCTTGAGCTTGAGGGCTTTGTTTAAGCAAGCACTTAAACAACTGAGCTACTGGGCAGGCCCCCAATATTTGTACATTTTAGAAAGGATGATATTTTTATAAAAAATTATACAGTTTATATATAGACTATGCTGATTTACAGTTACCAAAATTTGTTTCAGTATTACTTTGTCTTAAGCAATTTGTTCTATATAAAACTGTGTGCCTCATTCTGTTATTTTTAACATTGCCTAGATAAGATACAATCAACCTGAGAATTTTGGATAAGTCATTGAGAAAGTATAATCTCAAAACTAATATATCATATTTGATTACATTATTTCAGGCAGAAGTGTATGTTTGAGAAATGGCATCAAGTCTATTTGCTTTAAGTTATTAAATAGATCGCTGATTATATTGCACACTCTGTTCTATGTTCATTAAACCCCCCCTTTGCATGCAATGTAGCTAAAAATTTGAAAAAAAAAATCTAGCCAGACTAATTAAGTACCACTACCACCAAAGAAGGAAAAAACTTTCCTACATTCCCTGCCTTGATTCCAAACTTCTGATTTCTAATATTTCCAAGAGATTTTGGTAAAATTGCCCTTCCTATCTGTCCTTGATATTGTCACTCTGACTCATCATTTCTCTCTAATCGCTGAATAACCTCATAAATTGTTTATGTGCCTTTTTATCTTTATTGCTCCTGTCATTCTTTCCCAAAGGACTAGATTAATATTCCCTAAATATGGATCTAATCATTTTCTCCCATTTAAAAACCTTTAGTGGCTTCTCATTGCTTATTGAGTTATAGGCATTTCTCCAGCAGCAGTTATTGATATTATATTCCTAGGAAGCCAATACTATTGTATTGGTCAGCTTTCTATTGCTGAGATAAGAATACATGATGCCCACGGTTTAAAGGAGAAGTTTATTTTGGATGAAAATTTGGCAGGTTTCAGTCTATGATTGAACCAATTATGGTAGCACACAACTGTACAGACCAAATACATGCTTCCCTAATCTCCTCTGCATTTCTTAAAACAAGGAATAAAAAAAAATAAACCATAGAATGAAAAGTAAGAATAAAACACGTTTTTCATAGAAATAATATATTATTCTATATTATGGAATAATAAGTCTATAATATAGGGATTGAGAGATAAGATTAATCACTACAAAAACAGAGCAAATGCTTAGGCAATGAGGATCAATATTTCTATTCTCACCCTCAATGCAAATGGTATATTCCTTGTGTTATAGTTTGTTTGTTGTCCCCAAAAAGCCTCTAGCAGTCACAGGGTGGCTTCTGGAGTTTGTGAATGATTCTTGATCCAATGCTGGGATTGCAGGTGTGAGAGCTACAGCCTGGCCCTTGAGTGTGTAATCTGCATTACAATGTAAGGAAGGGAGAGAGGCAAGCTGGCTGCCAGAACTGCTGCCCCTCACATCACTCTTTTTCTTTGCTGACACCATAAACGGTTGCTTTCTGCCATGTACCACTCTGCCTTGGAGCCAGCTGAGTATGGACTGAAATATCTTCTAACTGTGAGCCAAATAAGCCTTTCCTTACTTAATTTTAGGTGTTTAGTATTTGTTCCAACAATGAGAGAAGGGTAACTGAGACATATAGCAAAGAGCAATATTCAAAAATTAACCCAAAATGAGGTGCAAAATGTCAAGTAATGTCAACATTATCAATGGATTACATAAAATCTTTGACAATAATGGCAATATTGCATACATTCTTCCTGACAGTAAAAATAAATGAATTTTAATTTATTTAAGGAAGTCAACATTACTCTGTTATAAACTTTTGCACAGGTAGGACAGAAAAAATTACAAGATAATATATTACATTTGAAATAATCAAATTTCTATTATGTAACATGTAGTATTATATAAAAAGGATTAAATATATTTTGAAGAAAGTAATTTTTCCAGCCAGGTAAAATGATTTAGTATTTGAAAATCATTGTACATCACTACATAAACATAGAAAGCAAAAAAAAAAATATATATATGATTTTACTTTGTGGTGGAACCGGGATTGAACTCAGGCCCTTGTGCTTGCCAGGGAAGCATTTATTCCACTGAGCCATCTCCCCCCCAAATTATATGATTGTCTCAATTTATGTAGAACAATAAGTTATTCAAATCCAACTCTCACACATTGAAAATATTTCTTGTAGGGAAAGAAGAGAATATCTATGAAACAATAAAAATGTCTGCAAATATTCTGTATGAAATATCATTTTGCACAAATTTGCACTTCTATTCAGAACTGTACTAGAGAACCTTGGCAGTTTAATAAAGAAAGGAAATCTTAATACTTATAATAGAGGTAAAGAGCTCATTTTATGTCAGAGTATTACACAAATTTAAAAGTCAAATAAATTGGGCCAGACAAAGAGCGCAGCAGATAAAGCACCTGCTTAGGCAGATGCAGGGACCTGGAGTTTGATTCCCAGGCCTGCTGTGCTGGCTCAGCCCCTGGACACGCTGAGTCAGCGATTGAGACTGGGCCAGGTGGTGTACACCTGTAATCCCAGCACTTGGGAGGCTGTAAAACAGGAGGATCCCTACAAAAGTCAAATAAATCAACAAATTATTTTAATGAATGAATAAATATTGCTTATTTGTTTGTGTGTAAGTCAGTGTTTTGCCAGAGAAAGAAATGTGATTTAAGATGAGCTGGGGATATAACTCGGTGGCACAGTGCCTGCCTCGTCATCCCAATGTCCTGGGTTTGAGTCTCAGAACAATAAAATAAAGTAAAATAAAATAAAGATATAATACAATACACACAAATGGATAAGAAATTACAAGATTGGCTTATAATGGTTATCCACAGAACTAGATAAGGAAGAGTATCTGTACACTACAGACTGAAGATTTCAATTAAAGTTCTAGAATTCACTGTATTATCTGGTGCAAGTCTGAATCAGGCGGCTAATGGTTCTGTGGCAAAAGACTAAAGAGTCTATACAAAGCTGAAGGATTAAGGACAGAAGCCAAAAAGCATGCACTAGAAGACAGATTATGTCCAAGCTGAAGGTGAAGACTGGAGCTTCTCCAGAGAACAGGAACAAAGGAGCAGAAACAATTGCATCCTTTTCATTTCTGCTTTATATTTCCCAAGTCATGAGCCACCTAGTCTTCTCTTTTAAACACTAGGGCAGGTCGTTTACACCCTAGGATGTATAATTGCTGGCCCAGTTTGGTTAAGTTTCTTTACATCTCAAATTGACACAATTAAACTATAGAGACATAGTTTTAGTATACAGGTCCAGCTAGGGTTGAACTCATTAAGTAGCTCAGACTGCCTTCCAAATTTCAGGGATCCTTCTGCCTTAGCATGAAGACTAGTGGGATTATAGGCATGCACCACCTCACCCACTTCAAGAGGACACATTTAAAATCTTAACTGTATATTAGTTGTATTATATGTATGGACTAGAAGGCTTAATATTATGAAAAGTTCATATTTGCTCTAATTTATCTAGCCATGCATTTTTAATGAATGAACTATTTATATGTCAATTATCCATCAAACCAATTAGAAATAATCTACAAAATGGACAAATTAATTCTATAATTTATATGAAAATATAACATACAAACAGACAAGAAATAATGCTGATGGAAGATTTGCTTTGTGGCTTATACAGATAATTTAAAGCAAGATTAAGAGAATATGTATTTGACTCAGGTTTATGTAAACATTATTAAAAAGGATAAACTAGAAAAACACACACTGGTTAAGCTGGGGTTTCTGAGTCCTCACCACGCTTTCTGGCCCTGAAGACTGCCTGGGAGACCTGCCAGTCCTGGACCCGCCCACCTTTCACAATAGCCAGAATTCTCATGAGTGCTGGCCACACATCCTCAACTGGAAGCCTTCCACTGGGACCCCGTAGGCCTCTTCTGGCCCCCTGCACCCTTGCTGAAGCTCTGCTGAGCACAGCTGCCCGCTCTCACTTGGATGAATGCCAGAAGCATCTGGTTAGCCTTACCCCAATCCCCTTCCCGTCACTGGAGCTTGCTTGAGCTCTGGCCACCAATAATTGCTCAGGAAGACTGCCCTGGGAACCTAAAACCAAGTGCCAGAAGACTAGCACAGGGACCTGCAGGAGCCTTGGTGAGCCCTACCCTATGCCAACCAACCATTGAGAGGGCCTTGCAAAAATTCAGCCTGCACTCACTATCATCAAATCCTTCCTGAGCTCTGATTTGCACTCCCCCACTGAGGTGCAACTCAGATAGAGCCCCACACAGTGGTAATTTTAGTGAACATTCCTGCAACTGTTACACACCTAAGAGTGTCCACGTTCAGCCACATGTCACACCCATACCATAACTGCAGAATCAAAGAGAGCAATGGGAGCTTCAAAAATGACAGAAGGAAGGAAAAAAAGGTAATCTCAAACCTCCAGCCCACCCAAATGGTCCAGGAGGCCAGGACATAAAAGAACATGGAAGTCACACAATTGAAATTTCTGAGATGAGAGCAACTGAAGTAAAGACACAACTTCATCAGACTATGCAGGAAATCAGGTCAGAAATAATCTCTCAGGTAAAAAAGGAATTGACACAAAGCAGTAATTAATTGTTCAATTCATCTAAAGAAGACATAGATTTTTTTTAAAAAAAGTGAATAGAAAAATGATGGAAACATTGAATAAGCAATACAGGAAAGAACTAGTATGCATGAAACAGTTTCAAACAGATATCCAGGACATTAACAATTTTATTGAAAGCTGTCAAAACTGCTTGAACATAATAGTAGATAGAATTTCAGACCTTGGAGATAGCAAGCAACTACTGAATATGAAAGGAAAGATCTCTTAAAAAATAACAAGGAACTGGGAAATTACAATACAACAGCTGCAAGATAATGCAAAGAAAAATAATATAAGATTAATATTTGTCAACAAAATAACTGGAGTTAACACAAATGGCATAAAACAAATGTTTTGCAGAAATTGTAGCAGAAACTTTTCCAAGCATGGGAAAAGAATCTGACACAGAGTTAAGTGAGGCATATAGAACTCCAGCTAGCAAGAATCATAGATCTTCATCCAGAAACATAATAACCAAGATTCCAGAAGTTGAGAAAAAGAACAGAATATTGAAAGCTGTTAGAGAGAAGAAACAGATCACCTACAATGTAAATTCCATCAGAATTATGGCAGATTTCTTGACAAAGACTATCAAGTCAAGAAGAATTATGAGTGAAATATTTCAGGTCCTGACAGAAAACCACTTCCAACCCAGACTGATGTACAAAACAAAATTATCTATCCAACATAAGGGAGAGATAAAATACTTATATGCCAAAGAACAACCGAAGAAAATCACGACAATCAAAACAACCCTACAGAGTAGACAGATATTTCAGAAAGGCAAAAAGACAACCACAACTTCAAAAACAACAGAGGAGAACCACTAAATACAGGAAATATTTAAGAAAAGGGGAAAAGTAGGGGAGATTCTACAGTGGGAAAAGAAGACAAAAAAGATAAGAAAATACAATTCAGTTATAACCATCAATGTAGGCATGAGGAGGTAGCTCAGTAGGAAAAGCACTTGCTGGGAAGAACAAGTTCCTGAATTCTGAATATATATATATATATATATATATATATATATATATATATATATTCGGAACACTCAGCTATATAAAGCAAATTTTAACAGACATGAAAAATATAATTACCAATAAAATAAATTTACCAGGGGATTTTAACACCATTGACACAAAGATATAGATCAACTAGGGGCAGGGGAGACAGCTCAGTAAAATAAGCACTTTCCCGGCAAGGGCACGGGCCTGATTCAATCCCTGGTTCTGAAAAAAAAAAAAGATAGATAGATAGATAGATAGATAGATAGATAGATAGATAGATAGATAGATAGATCAAATACATAAAAATCTGGAAAAAATACCAAAACTTAACCAAACTTGTGAAGAAATGGACTTAATAGACCTTTTAAAAGTGCTCCAATCTGAGGTACAGGATCACAGGATAAATCCTGAGGGCATTTCACTGACCTTCTTAAACCAAAAAGCTACAACTCTTGTTGCATAGGTTCTGCTTTACCTTGGTCTTAACCATCCAGTAGAAAAGTATGAAGATGAAATATAGGAAGTAAAGCCATGTTGTTATGTTGAGCTGTGGGGGACTCACGTCAATAATTTCTGACATTGCCAATTAAACAGAAGACCCAATGCTATTATGGGCTTTTGTACTCTTTTAGAATATTTTGCTGAGTTTACACACCTATAATATTCAACAACGGAACTTAAAAAAAATTGGGGTATAACTATGAATGTCCATTTTGTATCTGTGTATTCAAAGTGGTTGGGATAGATATATAGTTGCATTCTCTTAATGAATAGAATGATTTTTTCTAATGGTGTTTGTAAGTAGGATCACAAGTCTGCATCTTGTACAGCAATTAACCACTAAGAAGAATATATGCAGTGTATTATTTGTTGAAACTGTACTTTGGATTTGATTTGAAACTGTCTCATTGCTATATGTTTATCAATAAAACTTTGAAAAGAAAAAAAAAGTGCTCCATCCAATAGTGTCAGAATGCACATTCTCCTCAGCTACATACAGTAGGTTCTCTAAAATAAACCATATGCTAGCACACAGAATATGCTTAAGTAAATGTAAAGGAATTGAAATTATCCCATCCACATTATGTGACCATAGTGAAATAAAACTGGAAATTGTTGGCAAAAGCAACAACAAAAAAATCTATAAAAATGTGGAAACTATATAATAAAGCCAAGAACAATCAAAGGGTCACAGATGAAAATAAACAATATTTAAAATCAAATTAAAATTCAGATAAAACGTACCAGAACCTGTGGGATGCAGTGAAAGCTGTCTTAAAAGAAAAATTTATGCTGAAAATAAGGAAAACAGAACAAGCCCAAATATATGATTTTATGCTGCACCTGAAGATCCCAGAAAGTGAATAGCAAGTCAAGCAAAAAGCACAAAGAAGGAAGAAAATTATAAACATTAGAGCTAAAAATCATGCAATGGAGATGAAGAAACCAACACAAAGAGTAAATAAATTACACAGTTGGTTCGTTGAAAGCTAAAACAGAATTGATAAAAGCCTATCCAAAATTATGAGGAAAAGAAAATAAAATCATGCACTATGGAAAGAAAAGGATGAAATCATGAAAGATGCTATAGAAATTCTGAAGATCGTGAATACCTATTATGAACATCTTTACTCTCATAGGATGGAAAACATAGGGGAAATGGACAGTTTTCCAGATACATATGAAATGCCAAAGCTGAGTCAAGAAAACCTACAAAGTCTAAATAACCTAATAATAGGTAACAAAATTGAAAATGTATAATAAAAAATTATCAACAAAGAAAATCCCAGGTCTAGATGGATTTACAGCTGAATTCTATAAGAAATTTACAGAATATTTAATCCCAGTACTGCTCAAACTTATCAATGAGGTTAAAAAGGAAGCAATATGCCAAAAATCATTCCTGGTGGCAAGTATTATACCTATGCAAAAACCAGAGAATAACTCAGTCAAAAAAGAGAACTACATGCCAATCACCCTCATGAATATAGACACAAAAATCCTCAATTAAGTCTTAGCAAAAACAACAACAACAACAACAAATCATTAAGAAGATTATACACCATGACCAGGTAGGATTCATCCCAGGGATACAAGGATGGTTCAAAGCACACAAATCAATGAACATAATACACTATATCAATAGAGCCAAAACCAAAAACCACAAAATCATCTCAATTTGTATGAAAATACTTTTGACAAAGTTCAACACTCATTCATGGTCAAAACCCTGCAGAACATTGGGATACATGGTCTCTACCTCAAACTGATAAAAGTCATCTATGACAAATCAACAGCCAACATAATTCTAAATTGGGAAAAACTGAAATATTTTATTCTCAAATCAGGTATAACACAAGAATATCCTGTATCACCACTCCTGTGCAATATAGTTTTGGAAATATTAGCTAGAGCCATTGGAAAAGTGAGAGAAATAAAAGGAATAAGAATAGGTGAAGGACCAGTTAAACTATCATTATTTGCAGATGACATGATATTCTATTTGGAAGACCAAAGAAACTCCAGCAAGAAGCTCCTAGTATGAGCAAACAAATTCACTGGCATAGCAGGTTACAAAGTCAGTACCCAAAAATTAATATCATTCTTCTACATAGATAACAAAGTTGCAGAAAGAGAAACTAGAGAAACAACACCCTTCACAACTGCACCTCTCCACAAAAAAGAAATAAATAGGAATTAATCCCACTAAGGAAGGGAAAGATCTATAAAATGAAATTTATACTACTCTGAAAAAAGAGATCGTAGAGAATTTCAGAAAATGGGAAGATATTCCTTGCTTCTGAATAGGAAGAACAAACATTGTGAAAATGGCCATACTCCAAAAATTGTTAAACAGATGTACTGCAATCACTATCAAAATACCACCAAAATACCTCATAGATATAGGAAAAAATTCCTATAATTTATTTGGAAACAGAAAGGACCTAGAATAATAAAAGCAATATTGGGCAACAAAAGCAAGGCAGGAAGCATAAAATCCCTGACTTGAAAATATGCTACAGGGGAGCTTGCAGGTTAGCTCAGTTGTTTAAGTGCCTTCTCTGGAAAATCCAGTGAGGCATAGGGTACCGCAGTTTGATCCCCAGTTCTACATACTCTACCACAACCACTCTTAAGGCAGCCTGAGGCAGGCAAAAAAAAAAAAAAAAAAAAAAAAAAAGACAAGAGTATATGTTACAAAGTTACTGTGATAAAACCAACATGGTACTGGCAAAAAGATCCGAGACTCAATGAAACACATTAGAAGATGCAGATAAAACTGCAAACAAGCTCAATGATCCTATCTTTCACAAAGGGGCCAAATATTTTCACTGGAAGAAAGATAGCCTCTTTAACAAATGGTGATGGAAAAACTGGCCCTCCACATGGCAAAAATTAAAGCTAGATCCATGTCTATCATTATGCACTAAACGAAAGTCAAAATGGATTAAAGATCTAAACATTAAAACGGACACTAAATCTGGAAGAGAAACTAGGTGGAAATCTTCAAGACATAAGGGTAGGCAAGCAGTTCATGAACAAAAATCAAACTGCACATGAAATACTACAATGAATCAACAACTGGGACCTCGTCTTACTGATACGTTTCGGCAGGTCAAAAGAAATCAACTGAGTGAAAAGACAGTAAACAAATTTAGAAGAAATATTGTCCAATAATCACTCAGACCAAGAACTTTAGAATATGTAAAGAACTAAAAATATTAGGGCCCTAAAATTGAAAGACCCAATTCAAAAAGGCCATCCACAGAAATACAGACTTCTCAGAGGAGAACATACAAGAGGCAAATAAATACATTAAAAAAATGCTCGACTTCACCAGTCATTCAAAAAATGCGAGTTAAGACAAGATTGACATGGGGCTGGGGAGATGGCTCAGTGGAATAAGTGCTTCACTGTCAAGCGCAAGGGCCTGAGTTCAATCCCTGGTTCTGCAAGAAAAAAAAAAAAACACAAGACTGACAAACTATCTCACTCCAGAAAGAACGGCTATCATAAAGAGATCAACTAATAATAAATGGTGGAGATGCTTTTGGGAAAAAGGACCCTTTTACACTGCTGGTGAGATTGTAGACTGGTACATCCATTAAAGTAATCTGTGGAGAGTCCTCAAACACTCAGACGCGAAATCCCATTCAATCTAGCTCTTTTCCTTCTAGGAGTTTTCCCAGAAGAACTGAAAATATTATGTCACAATGATAAATGAGCACCGATATTTAGAGCAGCACAATTTGTCATAGCCAAATTTTGGGAGCAACCATTATGCCCACTACCTGAGGAATGGATTAAAATGTTGTGGTATTTTTATAGAATGGAGTATTACTCAACTATGAAGAAAGACAAACTTGAAACCTTCATACAAAGTGGATGCAACTAGAGGGTATATTCATAAGTGAAATAAACAAGATCAACATGTGTAAATATCATACTGTCTCCCTAGTGTAAGAATCTGAAAGAAGAAATAAAACCTGAAAGATCAAACAGGTACAGTAAAACAGAAAGAAACGGAACTTAAAGATTAAACAATGAAGAGGAGAAAAAAGAGCAAATATAAGAAAAAAAGGTCGAGGAAAATCATGCAAGTATACATCCAGCATGGCTGAAGTGATTGTACTAAAAGCTTCCATCAGTCCTTTGAAAATGGCAGTTAATGTATATAATATTTTTTTCCTTTATTAACTTTATATCTGATTTATTTCAATTAATATCATGATCAGAATGTCCATCCATTTTTTTACAAATTACTCCAGTATATCTTTCTTTATGGAAGACTAATAATACATTTTGTGGAAATATATAGGTAGATAGATAGATAGATAGATAGATAGATAGATAGATAGATAGCCAACTTCTCCTAGTTAAATGAGAATAAAAATTTGCACTAATATTGTTTAAACATGATATCATGTCTACATCTTTTTTTACTTCATTTTTTGCAACACAATGACTTTTCATGTATTTGAATATATGAGACCATCACCTTGTGATCAATTTGACAACATTTTCATCACCCCAGACAAATATCATTATTATACTGTGCCATCACTTCCCCAAGTCTCAGCAAGGGGTCATCTCTGTTTCTACTGTTTCATCTATTCTGAACGTGGCATAAAAATGGAACCACTAAATATGTGTCCTTTTGCAAGTGGCTTATGTTGCATCATGTTTTCATGATTCATGATGTTTTCCATTCTTGTGAGTACATAGCCAGCAGTGGAATTTTGGGGTCCGATGCTTGAAATACTTAAATGTTTGAGGAGCTCTCAGACTGTTTCCTGTGGCAGCTATTCTATTTTCCATCCACAGCAGAAGCTGAGGGTTCCATTTCTTCTATATCCTCATCAACACCTGTTATTTTGTGCAATTTTTTTTCAAATCAAATTAGTACGCCAATTTCAATAGTTATCACATTGCATACTATCTTCCTAGTGGTTATTTGTTGTACAATATACAAACATGATATCCTATTTACAAACACTATTAGAATAAATCTCTCTATTCCTAGAATTAAAAGAATGTAGCTATATATGTATCCTAAACATTTTCAATACACAGATACAAAATGGTCATTCATCTGTATCCTCTTTTTTTTGTTTAGTTCCGGCATTTAAATATTATAGGTGTGTGAACTCAGCAAAATATTCAAAAACAGTACAGTAATCCATAATAGTATTGGGTCTTTTGCTTGACTGGACATGTCAGAAGTTGTTGACCTGAGTCCCCTACAGCTCAACATAACAATATGACTTTAATTCTTATGCTTCATTTTATACTTTTCTGCTGGATGGTTAAGACAAAGATAAAGCAAGACCTATGTAACAAGAATTATAGGTTTTGGATCTGATAAAGTCAGTCAAATCCCCGCAGGATTTATCCTGAGACCATGTACCTCAGATTGTAGATCCTTTGTCAGTGTCAGCCATTTGGATGAGTCACGGCCAATGCTTGGCGAATTTGCTCTCTGTGAAAGCCTGAGAGAATGTTTTCTCTCCATGTGACTCTTCTTAGGCACACTCTACATCATCGATCACTTTCCTTTTTAGCCCCATAAACTCCTTGATCAGACAATTTGGGACACAACTGACATATATGATGTTGCAGTACAGGTTCTCATATGTCCTGAGTCTTAATTGACATTGGAGGACTGGGGCCAAAATGTTTGCTTTCCATGCTGCCCTCCTTTTTCTCTAATTTGTGGTCTGGAAACTTAGGTTGTTAACCCTCCAGAAGAGAAGCTTATTGTTGTTACCATACAACCTATTCTGTTAAGCTTAACCACACTATCTGTCTGAATATCAAACATTTTAGGCATAACATGGAACAGGTATATTTCATCAAGTACTGATATGTTAAACTTTAAGTCCTTACAGAATATGGAGAAAATAAAAATTTAGAAAATTAAATTATATTTTAAAATAGGAATAAAGAATTATATATTTTTACAAATAAGCCCAGAAATCTAAGCATATATAGCATTTTAACAGGACAGACCCACAACATCCCTTTTCCTATCTCCTGGCTTTATAAACCACCTCCTTCATTTTTAAACAATCATCTAACCAAGAAACAGCACAGCAGCAACCGGGGTTTCATGACAAGCAGCCCATATTCAAAAGACCAGAATGGCAGTCATTCCAAGCATGAACCTACTATACGATTACAAATTGCCAACTTCACTGCAGTTGTTTAGTTCACGGGTGTCAGTATACACAATTAGTAAGGGTAAGAATCATTAGTATTAATACCTAGATTCAAAAATGTTCTGAAGATTCTCAAGATCATTGCCTTACCCATCTTGTACACATAACTGTATGGCTTGCCCGTGTCATGTTACTTAGCTCTTCTCCTTGCTCTCTCTTCATTGTCTAGTCCTCAAGTTCTTGCTTTCCTTTTAAATGTATTATACCATTCTATTTATATTTCCCTTTTGAGTTCTTATAGCAGGGAAACTATGATATTTGCATATATGTGTCTGGTTTATTTCACTTATGGGTATATCTTCAAGTGGCATCCACTGAAATATAAAAGTTTTGAGTTTATCATTGTTTATAGCTCATTAATATTTCATTGTATAAAAATAACTCATCTTTTTCATCCATTCCTAAGATGAAGGCATCTTTGTTGTTTCCAAGATTTGGCTATCACAAATTGTGCTGCTATAAACATAGGTATATACATAACACTATGATATGATGTTTTCACATCCTCCAGGAAAATTCCCAAGACAGGAATAGCTGGTTTAGGTGGGATTTCCAGTCCAAGTTTTCTAAGGAGCCTCCACACTGATTTCCATAATGGTTACACCAGTCTACATTCCCACCAGCAGTGGAGAAGGGTTCCATTTTCCCCACAGCCACTCCAACATTTGTGGATGGTTGACTTCCTTATGGTAGTCATTCTTTCTATGGTGAGATGACATCTCAATGTTGTTTTAATTTGCATTTCGCAGATAGTTAGTGATGTGGAGCATTATTTCATTTATTTATTCTCTTCTTTAAATTCATTCTCTGAGAAGTCTGTGTTCATCTCTGGTGCCCATTTCTGGACAGGGTCTTTAAATTTAAAAGGCCTAGTGGTTTTTTTTTTTAGTTCTTTATAAATTCTAGAAAGCAGAGCTTTGTCTGAGTACTTATTTGTCAAGTTTTTCTTTCCAAATTTTTGGGTTGTCTTTTAACTTTCTTGGTAATTTCTTTTGACATGCAAAAACTTCTCAAAAACAGCAGGTCCCAGTTGTTAATTTTTTCAACAGTTTCCAGTGAGATTTCATTTGTGCTCATGTACTCTTTGCCTAACTCTACGTATCCAAGAGTTCCTCCTACCTCCTCTTCCAGGAGATTTAGTGTCACTGTTTTAATGTTTACATCTTTAATCCATTTTTACTTTAGCTTAGTGCATGGTGAATGACATTATTCAACTTTTAGTTTTCGGCATGTAGAGAGAATATTCTTACAGCACTATTTGTTAAAAATTCTGTCTTTTGTCTAGTGAGGATGGTTAGCCCCTTTGTCGAAGATCAGGTGGTTGAGTGTGTTCATAGAGGCTTCAGCATATTATAATATATTTCATTGATCCTCAGGTCTATTTCATTATCAGTACCATGCTGATTTTGTTGCAGTAGCCCTGTAGTATAATTTAAACTTAGAAATTTCAATGCCTCCTGTCTTGTCTTTGTTGCAAAGAATTGCCTTTGCTGCACAGAATTGCCTTTGCTATTCTAGGTCTTTTCTGGTTGCAAATAAATTTTAGGAACATTTTCCCTAGGTCTGTGAGGTATGCTGTTGGTAGGTTGATAGAGATTGCAATAAATCTGAACAGCAATTTTGGGAGTATGGCCATCTTCACAATGCTGGTTCTTCCTATCCAGGAACATGCAATATCTTTCCATTTCCTGAAATCCTCTATGATCTCTTCTTTCAGAGTACTATAATTTTCCTTGAAAAGATCTTTGACTTCTTTAGCTAGATTAATTCCAAGATATTTCATTTTCCTTTGTGCTATTGTAAAAGGTTTTGTTTCTATAATTTTACTCTCAGCGGGTTTGTTATCTGTGTAGATGAATGCAATTGACTTTTATTTATTGACTTTGTATCCTACTATGCTGCGGAATTTCTGTATCAATTCTAGTAGCTTCTTGATGGAATTTTTTGGATATTCCAAGTAAATCATCATTTCAACTGCAAATAATGATAATTTAACTTCTTCTTTAACTATTCTTATTCCTGTTATTTCTTTCTCTTTTCTATTCGCTCTATCTAATGATTCTTGAAGAATATGGAATGGGAGTGGTGATAGAGGACATCCTTGTCTTGTACCAGATATGAGAGTAAAAGATTTCAATTTTTCCCCATTTTGAATTATGTTAGCTGTTGGGTTTTCATAAATGGCTTTGACCAGATTGAAGTAAAGGGCATATATTGCAATTTTCTGTAGGACTTTGAAAAATGAATGAGTTTTGGACTTTGTTAAAAGCCTTTTCTGCATCAATGGAGATGATCATGTGGTCTTTAGTTTTTGCTCTATAGATATGGTGTATTACATGTGTAGATTTTTAAATATGAAACATCCTTGCATTCCTGGGATTAATTGTACCTGGTCATGGTGTATGAACTTCTTGATTATTTGCTTTATACTATTTGCAAGAATTTTGTTGAGGATTTTGGCATCTATGTTCATGAGGGAGATTGGCCTGTAGTTCTCTTTCTTAGTTGCATCTTTCCCTGGTTTTGTTTCTAGTATAATACTTTCCTTCAGTATTGATTTTGGGAGGATTGCTTCCTTTTCAATTCATGGAAGATTTTGAGGAGTATATGGACGATGTCGTCTGTGCAATACTTGTAGAATTCAGCTGTGTATCCATCTGGACCTGGATTTTTCTTTATTGGTAGGTTTTTTATTATAGCTAATATTTCATTGACTGTTATTGGGCTATTGAGCGTGTTATATGTTGTTGACTCAGTTTTGATACTTTCTATCTTTCTAGGAATCTGTCCATTTTGTCTGGGTCTTCCAGTTTGTGAGGAAATGTTCTCAAAGCAGCTGGTGATAATGTTCTGGTGATTATGGCTTCTCTCCTCACAGGTAAGGAACAATGGATATTAAGAGCAGAAAGGCTTTGTACAGATGGAAAGACAGCAGGGGACCTAAAGGTGCAAGCTGACAAAGTGTCCAATTCTCAAAGGAAGTTTTATAGAGCAAAATCATCAACTGGTTATGTGAGTCAAAGCTATGATCAACTAATAACGTATTATTAAAACCGGTTAGGTAATATCAGTCCAATGGGAAAGTAAGTCACATAGCAAGTGTACAGAGAAAAAGACCTTTTAAGGAAGGGATGGGTCGGGGGTCCTCATCACCTATGTGGGTGACTGATGTCTGTCCAGACTTGATTGGATCAGTTGATATCAATTATCTTACACCCTGGGGTGGTGTATACGCCTGGTCATTTGAGCCCTGGCTTCCAATAGTTGTGCCTCCTGCCACAGTTGTAATGTGTTCTCATCTCTGTACTATCTCCTTTTGAGGGCCTAGCCTACAGTATTTCTCCATCATTTAACTCTCTGTAATACTTTGGCCAAAGACATAAAATGTATTTCTCCAAAAAAAAAATGTTCTGAATTTCCACAGGTCTGTGGTGATTACACTCTTTTCATTCCCTATTGCTTGTATTTGAATTTTTTCCATTCTCTTTTTGATGAGGTTAGATAGGGGCTTACTGAAGTTATGTAATCCTTCAAAGAACCAGCTTTTTGAGTCGTTAATTCTTTGAACTGTTTTCTTCGTCTCAACTGAATTAATATCTGCTCTAAACTTTATTTTTTCTTCCCATTTTTGGGCTCTGGTTTTAGTTTTCTCTTCTTATTCTAGCTGAATGTGCAGCATTAGGGTGTTTAATTTTTCCCACTCTGTTTTCCTAATGTGTGTGTTCACAGCTATGAATTTGCCTCTGAGAAGTGTTTTCATCCTATCGCATAAATTTCAATAAGTTGTGCTTGAATTTTCATTGAATTGTAGATATTGTTGATTTTCTTCTTTAATTTCATCTGTGACCCATTGGTTGCTCAAAATGGTGTTGTTTATTTTCCTTGAATTTAGGGCAGTTTTCTGCTTTCTTTTATGATTTATTTTCAGTTTCTTTACATTGTGTTCAGATAATATGCATGGGATAATTTCTGTCTTCTTGTATATACTTAAGCATGACCTATGGACTAATATTTTTTCTATTTTAGAAAATGACCCGTGTGCAGCTGAGAAAATATGTATTCAGCTGTGTTTGCAGGCAACACTCAATATGTCCACCATTTCCATTTGTTCCAAGCTCAGTTTCAGTTTTGCCACTTCTTTGCTAATTTTTTGTGTGGTTGACAAATCTTTTTCAAATAAGGTGGTGTTATGGTCTACTGTTAAGATTGTGCTATTAGATATTAGATTTTTCATGTCCATAAAGATTTTTTTATAGTTGGCTGCCCCCATGATTGGTGCATACATATTTATGAGTGTTACAACTTCCTCTTCTATTTTTCCTCTAACCAGAATATAGTAGCCTTCTTAATTAAGCTTTATCACTCTTGGTTTTAAGTTGAGACTGCTTGAGAACATCATAGCTACCCCTGCTTTTTTCTGAGGTGCTGAGATGTATAGTATTGTTTCTATCCTTTCACTTTCACCCTATTTTTTATTTATGGGTTAAATGTGTTCCTTGTGTACAAAAATTGTTGGATTTTGCTTTCTAATACATTGTGCCAGTTTATTTTTTTAGTTGATCAATTGAGGTCATTTACATTGATGGTTATAATTGAGATGTATTGACTTACAACTGAATGGTATTTATCTGTTGTGGCCTACTCATTTTTCTCCTGTGTTTAAGTGTTTGTCCTACTTTGTTGCTTGTTTGTGTTCTTGTTCATGGAGTTCTGATCATTTTGGTTCCTCTCTAGAACATCTTTCAGTAGTCTGTGAAGGATTGGCTTTTTCATCATGAAATTTTATACTTGCTCTTTGTCATGGAAGTATTTCACTTCTCCATCTAATTTGAAAGAGAGTTTTTTGCAAGGTAATGTACTCTTGGCTGGAATTTGTTTTTATGGAGGACTTGAAGTACTCTGCTCCATGCTTTTCTTGCCTTCATGGTTTGTGAAGAGAAGTTGGCCATAATTCTGATGGGTTTTCCTTTGAATGTGATCTGCTTCTTTTCTAGAGTGGCTTTCAGTATATTATTCTTCTGCTGGATTTCTGAGATCTAGATTATTATATGTCTCGGTGTGTTTTTAACTGGGTTGAGATTACTTGGCTTTCTTTATGTTTAGGTTACCTGGATGTCAGATTATTTCCTCATATTTGGGAAGTTTTCTGCTATTATTTCTGCCCATATTTTTAATGTCTTCTGTATTGACTCCTTCTTTCTCATTGATAACTATTACTGTCACATTGTTCATCTTTGCATCATCTTACAAGTGATAATTTTTTTTCCTGCAACCTAGTTGTTTTTAAGAGATCTTTTCTTACCTTTTCACTAGCTGCACCAGAGTCCTCAACATCTGAAACTTTGTCTTCACTTTCACTGAAACTGTTTTGCAAGTTTATGATTGTGATTTTAAGTTCTTCTATATCTCTTTGATTCTGCTTCATGCAATCTATTTCTTTCCTGTATTGCTCTTTCAATGAATCCATCAATTTTCTAATCTCCTCTATTTTTTATTAATGTATTTCTTAAAAGCAGTTATTAGTTCTTCTACTGCAGAGTTTATTTCAAATTGGGTTTCTTCCACATGTTGCTATATTTGATTCTTTACTTCAGATGTTGTGAATTCAGAGTTTTCTTTTTTATTTCAGAAATTAGTTCCCCTCTGAGTTCCTCTATACCTTTCTGCTGTTGCTTATTTAATTTCAACGCTATTAATTCATACATTTCAGCTGAGCTAGTGTCCTCTGAAATTGTTCTGGTTGGGCATTGGGTTTCCTCCATATGTTACTACACTTGATTCTTTACTGCAGATGCTATTAATTCATGGATTTCTTTTTTTTATTATTTCGGATCTGAGCTCCTCTACACATTTCCACAGTTTTTTTCTTTATTTCCGAAGATCTTGATTCATTGATTTCAGCTGTGGGAATCCTAATTTGTTCTGTGCTAATGTCTTCTGCACTTGTTATAGGTGGACTTGGGATCTGAGATTGCATTTTGCTCCTTCTCATTGTCATTTTGTATAGCACTGTTTTCTGATCTTTGTTGTATAGCTTTGGTGCTATTACAACCTTAGCAACTCCCGAAATTCGGGTGCAGATCTACAAAGTTTGAATTCATCCAGTTTTGCATGGCTTGTGTCTAGCTTCTGTGCTCTGCTCCTTCCTCGTGCAGCCCTTGAGAGTGAACCTGTTGGGCCCCTCTTGCAAGATGCTCTGTGCCTGGACTATCTGGGTGGTTCTGTCTGCTACTCTCTCTGCAGGGACTGCAGCTGCAGTGTTTCACCCCAGTCTTGTATGCTAGGCTTGAATTGAGTCTGAACGGGACAGTGAGGAGTAGGGGACAGGGGAAGCTCATCCACACACTCATGCACACTGGGCTAGACCTGGATCTCGGGGTCAGGGGAATGCGGCAAAAGTTCTCTCTCACTGGGTGGGCATGGGGGGATGGCTCCGGAGTGAGGGAGGGTTCCAAGGGGTTGGAAGAGATTCTTATTCAGGCTGCGTGCCTGGGTTTGGACTGGACATCTCTAATTTTCAACTTGACTAAATCTCTATGCTCTTAGCTGCTATCTGAAGGACTACACCCTGAACAGCAATGTGTAATACAAAAACCGTGCTTGAATATCTGACATTTCAGTCTCTAAATTGTGTGCTGTTTCTAATTTTGCATCAATTATTACTGTACTCTCTTTAAGACAAACTTGAAGAAACTTTAGAGAAATAAAGTAAGAAGAATAACAATTTAAGAAAAATTGTAAGCAAGTGTTAATATCCAACCATATGTCAAATTTTACATGGCAATATCTGCTAATCTGAGCAACAGATAGTATGATAAAGTAAATAATATATCATTCACTGTTAATGAGCTATTCTTGGTTTGAAAATCTGTAACAGATATAATGTTGCATGTTGCCCTTTATCTTTCTTTCTTTCTGATTTTTGCTCTTTCTTTGCTTTTACTTTTCAAAATTAAATAAAATTAAATAAAAAGTAAATCAAAATAAGAGCAAGATCCTATTGAAAAGGAGAACTCTGGGCTGGAGAGATGGATCAATGGAATAAGTCCTTCCTTGGCAAGCGAAATGGCCTGAGTTCAATGCCCGCTTCCAAAAAAAAAATAAATAAGAACTATCGCTCAGTGCATCTAATGTATGTATATGACAAAATTCTCAATGAAATCCTAGCAAACAGAATGCATCAAATCATCAAGAACACTGTACATCACGAACAAGTGGGGTGCATCCGAAGAATGCGGAGTGGTTCAACATCGGCAAATCCATATATGTAACACACCACAACAGTGGAGCCAGGAACAAAAACCACAAGATTATCTCAATAGATGGAGGAAAGTCCTTTGACAAACTTCAACATTAATTCATAATAAAAACCCTACAGAGGGCTGAGGAGATAGTTCAGTACAATAAGCAACTGCCTGCCAAGCACAGGGTCCTAAGTTCAATCCTGGGTACTGCAAAAAAAAGTATAGAAATTAGGAATAGACAGTCTTAAACTCAACCTGATAAAAGCCATTATGAGAAACCAATAGCTAACATTCTGCTAAATGAGCAAAAACTGAAGTTCTTCATTTTTTAATAAAGAATGAAACATGGATATCCAAAGTCCTATAAAATATAGTTATGGAAGCATTAGCCACAGAAATTAAACAAGAGAAATAAAAGGAATAAGGATTGGAAAAGAAGAGATAAAATTATTATTTTCATATAACATAATTTTCTATATAGAGTACCCCAAAAACTCCACCAAAAGTCTTGTAGATTTAATAAACTAATTAAGTAACATAGCAGGATACAAAGTCAACACTCAAAAATCAGTAGCATTTTTGTACATATACAATAAATTCAGTGAGAGATAAATTAGTGAAATCACATCTTTCACAAATAAATGAAATACTTAGGAATAAATCTCACATCTGAAGTAAAAAGATTTATATAGTGAAACTTATGGTACTCTGAGAAAAGAGAGTGAAGAGAATTTGAGAAAATAGAATGATATTCGCTGGTCCTGGAAAACATTCCTCAAATTCATCTGGAACCAGAAGAGACCCAAAATATCAAAAGCAATCTGGGAAAACAAAGGTGAACCAGGAGTTATCTGACTCATTGACCTGTAATCATACTATAAAGCTACTGTAACAAAATAAGCATGGTACTGGCATAAAGACAGATGTAAGGATCAATGAAACAGATTAGAAGATACAGATACAACTACAAAAACACTCAGCCTTCTTATCTTTGATAAAAGCACCAAACATATTCACTGGTAGAAAGATAAACTCTTTAATAAATGGTGCTGGAAAAACTGGCTTTCCACATGTCAAAGGCTAAAATTAGACCCATGTCTAACACCATGCACTAAACTAAAGTCAAAATCAATGAAATATTTAAACATTAAGAGACAATTTCAAAACTTTCTGGAGGAAATTGTAGCCAGAAATCATAAAGTTACATGGTTAGGTAGAGGTTTCATCAACAAAAAAACAAAACTGCATGGGAAATTCTTCAACAAGTCAACAACTGGGTCTCGTCTTTTGGAAAAGTTTCTGCATGTCAAAGGAAATCTACAACAGAGTAAAAACAAAAACCCACAAAATGGGGAAAATATTATATCCTACTCTCCCACAAACAAAGGCCTTTTATCTAGAAATGTAAAGAATTAAATTAATTAGGCCTCCAAAATTCAGAGATACAATCTAACAATGGGTATATGAGATGAATATATATTTTATGGATGAAGGAATACAAATGACAATTAAATATATTAAAACTTTGTTCAACATCATTGAAACAACAATTAGATTCCATCCCTCCCCAGAAAGAATGCTTAAAATAATGAAGTCAGTTCATAAGTAATGCTGGCAGGGCTTTGAGGGACAACAAACACTTCTCTACTGTTGTTGGAAGTGTAGACTGGTGCAACCACTATGGAAATCAGTGTGGAGATTCCTTCATAACATAGGATTGTGGGTCCCATTCACTTCAACTATTCCACTGCTGAGTATTTTTCCAGAAGAACTGAAATCATCACACCACAATGATATATGTGCACCTATATCCTTTATAGCGGCACAGTTTGTCATAGGTATACTTGGAAGCAACTCAAATTCCCATCAACTATGGAATTGTTAAAGAAGATGGGATGTCTTTACACAATGGAGAATTCTTTCTGTGCTCATTATTAACTTTATGGAAAAATCAATAATAATTATATAGCAAATTAAAAATTGTAGACAAATATTGAAATGTGAAAGATATAAGATGTAGACAGAGTGAATTATAGAAAAATATTTCTGAAATGAATACATCACATGAGATTAATAATAGATTGTACATTTTAAAAAATTATTTAAAAACTTAAGTGAATATAACAATAAATAAACATGAAAAGTTTATAGATCCGTCATATAATAGTTCTCTCTATGCCAAATCAAGAAACATATTCATATAATTAGAATTCTCAAAGAAGAAGGGGGTATTTAAATATTTAAATATTTATTGCCTACCCCTTTCTTTTTGATATTTAGGACAGGGTCTACAGGGTCTCACTATGCAGATCAGACTCATAGTGATTCTCCTATTTTCAGCCTCCTAAGTGCTGGGATTACAGGCACAAGCCACCACACCCAGTCTCAATAGACGTCTCAGTGTACCCCGTAGGCGGGGTCAGCAAGGCAAGCTGGGGATCGAACCCTGGCTGCTGTGCTCTGCCTAAGCAGTTGCTTTAGTCCATTAGGCTATCTCGCTAGTCCAGTTTTCTTTTGTTTCTGTCCACATTCTTTTTTATATCATTTGTACTGACTCCTTCTTTCTCATTGATGCCTATTAGTCTTACGTTGTCTAACTTGCAACATCTTGCAGATGTGGAATTACTTTTTCCTGCATCGTAATTGTTTTCAAGAGATCCTTTCTTACCTTTTCACTGCTGCAATGGTGTGTTCAAGGTCATCTATTTTATCTTCGATTCAAACAGTTTTGCCAGATTGTGATTGAGGTTTTAATTTCCCATATAGCACTTTGAATCTGCTTCATGCATCCTATTTCTTTCCAGTATTGCTCATTCATGTATTCCATCATTTTAATATTCTCTTCTATTTTTTATCAATATCTTCTTTAAAAGCACTTAGTACTTCTTTCATTATAGTTGTCATTTATTTTTTTTTACTTCAGAAATTATTTCTAATCAGATTTCTTCTATACATTTCTGCAGTTGTTTCTTTACTTCAGATGCTATTATTTCAGAGATTTCAAGTGTGTGATTTCCAATTTCTATGCTATTGTCTCATGCATTTTTCTGGGTGGACTCAGGGCCTGAGAATACAGTTTGATCCTTCTCTTTGTCATTTTGTGTAGCACTGTACTCTGACCTTTGGTGTAGAGCTTTGGTTCAGTTCTTACCTTAGCAACAGGTCTGGATCTACCAAGTTCAAACTTACCCAGGTGTGTGTAGCTTGGGTCTGGCTTCTGTGCTCCACTTCTTCCTGATGCAGCTCTTAGATGAGAACCTGCTGTGCCCACTCTGCCAAGACGTTCTGCTCCTGTATCAGGTGGATGGGTCTTTTCTCTAGCCACTCTTCAGGGAGTTCTGATACAGAATTTCATACTAGGCCTGTCTGATGGAGGAAGTTTCACATGCATGCCTGGCCTTCACAATGGCAGGAGTGAGGATTTGGAGGGCCTCAGGCTGCCCCACTCATTTGCTGGGCTTGCGTTCTGGCTGGAGTCCACAATATGAAGTATTATTCACCTATAAAACATGATAGATTTAAAGCTTTTCTTGGTAAATATATGCAAATAGAGATCATAATCTTAAGTGAAATAAATCAGAACTGCATGTGAACACATTGTATTGTCTCCTTATTTTAAGAACCTGAAGGTGAAAATAAAATCTGAAGGGTACAGTGTATACTGGGAAAAGTGAATGAACCTATTCAAAAGGAAGGAAATACTAAGTTGAGGAGAAAGGACTGGAGAGGAAGTAGGGAAAGATATTTCTATATGTAAGTAGATCTATCTCTATCTCTATCTCTATCTCTATCTCTATCTCTATCTCTATCTCTATCTATAGCTGTATAGTTTGGACAACTGTAATGTGGATTTCTGATGGTCTGTGGAAAGGAGCAGTTGGTGCTTAATTTATTTTGTCTCTTTTTCTCAATTGTTCATACTTTTATATCTTCTTAGTGTCTTATGTATTCCTTTCTAATTTTCTTTCCTCTTCCCATTTTGAATACATATACTTGGTAATATGAACAACTATTTCAAAGACAACACCACATATTACAAGTACTGTGAAATTCATATTATTTTGTTAAGTGAAATTCTTTATCACTTGTAATTTTTTGTGTTTTAATACTATTTTGTATTCTCTTTGAAAAATAAAAAAGAAGGATCATATAAAAACAAACAAAGTCGGGCACATGTATTATGTAGGGACATCTACATATAGGAATTAACTTATTTGACAACTTGCTAATTTATCACATGATAATAATACACCATAGCTATAAATTAGTTTGAAAGATGAGGCATCTTATTAAACATGAAGAAAATTATGAAGAAGTTCAGATTCATATTAATTTGAATTTTACCGTTAAATTGTAGAGAAATAGAAATCAAATATTCTTTTAAATAATCAACATGACATTAAAGGACTTCACATTTTAAAAATAGGATATAATGTTTCTAAATTCTAGAAAAATATTCACAGTTAAAAATGCTAAGTGAGCTGTGTAGTAAAACCCTGTACCAAATACATACTGAAAAAATAATTAAATGTAAAGAATTAAAACATTTTTCAAAACGTTAAATGAACATTTACAATCATTCTTTATGCTTCATTTATGCATTATATTGTGTGAAGCCAAATCACCTACATATTCCATTCTTTATAAGATGAAAGCGGGCTAGTTCCGGGAGCCCCCAGACCCAGTCCTAGTCCAGGTCCGGTGAGTGTGTGGAGAGCTTCCTGCTACCCTGCCCTGGCGGGACCAGTACCAGCCCAGGCGCAGCGTGGGCCGGACCCTCTCCCACCCCCTCCGGCGGCCCCCCACAACTCGGCCATACCTCCCACACCCCTCCCGCTCAGTAGTAATTTCTGCCGACGTCCGGGAACCCCCAGACCCAGTCCTAGCCCTGGTGCGCAGCAGGAAGGAGCTGAGCACAGCAGGCAGACACAAGCCAGACCCACCTGGATAAGTCCAAACTCTGTAGAGCTCCACCTTAACTTCAGTAGGTGTGAAGGTTATAAC
>NW_004524818.1:1174590-1178122 GCF_000260255.1 Octodon degus | reverse complement strand
TATTTGTTGAAACTGTACTTTCGATTTGATTTGAAACTGTCTCATTGCTATATGTTTATCAATAAAACTTTGAAAAGAAAAAAAAAGACAACTGACAAGGGTGAATCACTAACAATCTGCAAAAATTCACTGAAGTTGGCTGGTCTCACTGTGCTACTCCCAATAGCATGCCAGTGAAGATAGCTACAGTAAAGATAGCTTGCCAGCAAATAAACCTACAGTGAGGAAAAACAGGTACTGAAGAATTGTTCATCAGCTTAGGTTATGAAGCTTTCACATAGAGAGGCTACATTTGATATTAAAGAAGCTATTGTGTTGCATGGACAGGTACTTATAATAAGTGAATATATTGGAACATATCAGAAAACATTTACAAAGAATCATCTCTGAGAAGCAAGATGATGGGTAAAAGATGGTTTCTTTTCTTGATTTGCTTTTCTTTTGGCATATTGACATTTTATAAGTTCCCTATTATCAAAATGTGCTTATATTAAAATAATAAATATAGAACAGAAGTTATTGCAAAGAGAAAAAAAAAGATGGAAGCATAAAAATTTTCTTACTCTTTTTGCCAGTTATCTCTTCAAAATTAAAATTACAAATTTTATATGGTTTTTAATGCTTTCAAATATTAGTATGGACTTTTTCTTTGTTATTTGTAGTACATGTTGGGCATACACAGCAATTATATTCATTGTAGGGGTCCGATACACATACATTGTTCATTTTATTTGCTTTCTCCCCACCAAGCCCTCTTTTATCAGGATCTTATTCATAATATTTTAGGAACTTGGATGAGTTATATACATATACCAACTCCAAGCAAGGATTGCAAACATTATATTATGCAAACGTGGTCAGAAAAATGTAAAATAAATCAAGAAATAGACCCAGGGAGAGAGAGAGAAAAGGAAGATGAAAATGGAATTATGATGTATTGTGAGCATATGCTAACTTCTCAAAAGGAATGTAATCATTATGTACTACACACACCTACTAATAAACTAAAATAATAAGAAACTGACAAAACAAAAACTTCACTTGTTTGTTTGCAATGCTACATAAAAACTGTCCACATTTAAGGAATGCCATATGAAATTTCAATACAATTATCCTGTAATATTTAAATCAGTTTAAACATATCTATTCCATAACATTTCTTTTTCATTTTTTTAAGTTTATTCATGCATACTCACTATATAATGGATTTGGATTTGGTATTTTCATATAAGTATGTAATATACTTTCATTATCATAACACCCCCATTACCAGGCTTCTTCTTTGCTCCCTCCTTTCTTTCTTTTAGTTTCTTGCCTTTTCTTGCTTGTTTAAATATGTAATTCATTATTATGATCTAGTTACTCTACTATTCAGTAGTGCGCTAGAGCTTCTTCCTACAACTTAAGCATAACTTAGTGCCTGTTCATCAACTTTCCATCATCTCCCTCTTCTCTTCCCATTCCCAGCTGCTTGTAGGGAATAGCTATGTATGTATGTATGTATGTATGTATGTATGTATGTATGTATGTATAAATGTATGCATTTAATATTCCACATATACGTGACATCAGGTTGTGTTTGCCTTTTAGTGATTGCTTTATTTCACTTTATATATAGGTCTCTGGTTCAATCTATATTATCATGAATGACAGGTTCTAATTATTTTGTGTGGCTCAGTGAGGGGCCAGGGAGATGGCTTAGTGGAATAAGCGCATCACTGGCAAGTGCAAGGGCATGAGTTCAATCCCTAGTTCTGCCAAAAAATTTTAAAAAAACAAATATACAGTTTGCAATTATTTTCTCCATACCTTGTATTTTCATCTTGTTGATTGTTCATTTTGTTGTTCAGAGTCTTTCAGTTTCACGTAATCTCACTGGTTTTTGTTTGGTATGTTTTTAACTCTTATGTAGAAAAATTTTAATTTGTTTTGAGATGATATGTGCAATTGGTGAAAGATAAGAGTCCAGTTTGCTTATTTGTCCGGTGGATATCCACTTTCCCTAGCATCACTAACTGAAGACTATATTTCCACCAATTCTTGTTCTTAAAATACTCCTTAAAAGTCAGTTGGCTATAAATGCATGGATTCATATGTAGCTTTCCTGTTCTGTCCCACGGATTATTACTTGTCTGTTTTCATTGTCAGTTAATAGCATTCTATTTTGATTACTGAAGTTTTATGGTATATCTTGGAGTCTGATAGTGTAATGTCCCCTGCTTTGTTCTTCTAACTAAAGTTTATTTTCTGACTTCATACAAACTTTTGATATTTTGTCTCTATATATGTATAATCTCATTGTTATTTTGATAGAGCTTATATCTAATCTGTATGTAGTTTTGTGTGATATCTCAAATTTAATATTATTGATTCTTTCTTGAATCAACTCAAGCAGGCATTTTCATCTATTCTCAATTTACATGATGTCATCCAATGGCTTATCTTTAAATAGCAAACAAACTCCCTGACCTCCAAATACATATGTTCACAAATTTCTGCCTTAACTGTTGTTCCACATAGTAAATGGAATTCTCTAAATGGAATTATCAGTGTTATTCACTAGATGAAGACTATATCATTCAAACTTAACATACTTATTAAAACTTATGAAGTAGTTTTGCAGATTTAAACATTTATTTTATATTTTCTGTATTTAGAACAGGGTCTACAGGGTCTCAGTACGTAGATAAATTTCATAGTGATTCTCCTGTTTTAGCCTTCCAAGTGCTGGGCTTTTAGGTGCATTGGAATGCACCACATATAGTCTCTATGACCTCAGAGCACTCGGCAGGTCGGGCAGGCACTGCAAGCCAGGGATTGATGAACAGCTGCTGCGCTCTGCCTAAGCAGATGATTTAGTCCACTGAGCTATCAAGCCATCCCCTAATCATTTTATATAGTGGTCCATCATCACTTCATATCTCTAAATAGTTCAGGAAAGAAGCATTTCAAGCCAGCTTTCACTTACGTGCTTTGTTACACATTAATCTTGATCTTATAGAAGTACTTTAAAATTTAACATTTTTTGTATTTTTAGTAAGGGCTTATAGGGTCTCTCTATGTGGATTGGACTCATGGTGATCCGCTTGTAAAAAGAGCTGGGAATACAGGTGTGCGCCACCATGCCCAGTCTCAATTGCCATCACAGCACTCCCTGGGGGCTGGGCCGGCATGGTATGCCAGGAATGGAACCCTGGCCACTGTGTCTGCCTAAACAGGTGCTTTAATCCACTGAGCTATTTGGTCAGCTCTAGAATTTAACGTTCAAATAAACCTCCTGTCAAATCTCTTTTTGCAATATCTAATGGTATCACATTTTTTTAATTTGGATGAAAAAGTATTTTTAATTAAATAGTACATCATTAAAAAATAAATGTACCTTTTGTGTACTACTTTTTTTCCATAATTTTATTGAGAAACAAATAGCAATGAGACAGTTTCAAATCAAATTGGTAGGACAGTTTCAATAATTAACATATTGCATACATTCTTCCTAGTGGTTAATTGCTGTACAAGATGCGGACATGATATC
>NW_004524818.1:1164821-1173919 GCF_000260255.1 Octodon degus | reverse complement strand
AAGCCTTTATATTGAAGTGGATGCCAATTGAACATATATTCATAAGTGAAATAAGCCAGACACACATGTTTAAATATCGTAGTTTCCCTAGTATAAGAACTCAAAAGATTCAACCCTCAAAATATCTCCCTGTATTTCAACATGGTATGTAGTGTAGTGTTATGAAATGCAAGGTAGAAATGTAATTTCACAGTTTAAAATCCTACAAATATACTGATATCCTACAAAGTAATAACTAAATCCTAACTAAACTCTTTAAGTTATTAAAGTTCTCTATACATTTCTCCAATCTTGCCTGCAACAGTTATTTCAGTCTTTTACTATACTCCACCTATACAGTTTTTCTTACTATACTTTCACCATAATGAGAAGTATGTACACAAGTGACCTTGCAAATTCTGTTGCATCCATATACTTTTTTTTCTGTCAGCTACTTTTTGACAATTCCACTTATGATGTTTGTCATATCAGAACTCAAAAGTTGTCGGATTACATCAGTCACTAGTTAAATTATTGATATTTTCAGAGGAAAAAAAAGAAAAACAAAAAAGTAAATATATCTTTCAATTCATGAAATATAAAGCCAGAAAACAAGCAAAGCATAATTTAAAAATAATGAACCTAACTAAACATCTTAAAAGCAGAGAGAATGAAAAGATTAAATAACTAAATTCCAAAAGTGGAAAAGACAGAAGAGTGCCACTAAAAGAAGTGCCTAATACCAATAAATGAACCAGGTTCTTTTCCCTGAGTTACATCTGTAGTAGTTACTATGTATTATTTAACGAAAGAGCTAATTACCTGAGCTACAGGTAAGCTTGTGATCCTCCTGCCTCATCCTCTGCTGTGGGTCCTGTGGAACTGTGGCAAAATACCTAACTCTACTACATGTAGAATATTTCAAGCTGAGGAAATCACTCCTTTGCAGGCACTTAAACCAGGCAGGCACCCTAGGTCCATCCCTCTTTAATCATGCCATCCATCCACTTGAGTTCAAATGGCACCCTAAGACAATTCTGTATAATCCCAGTAGAGAATATAAGCTCCTTTTTCTCTTTTCTCTCATTACTGAAACGAAAAGCCTGATTCGTCTATGCTACATGCAGTGTTCCTTCTCTACAGTCTTGGCAAAATTTGTCAATTACTGATTTCAATAAGTATAGCTGCTCTTCCAGCATCTCTGGGTCTATGCCTTGCAATTCTTTGATTGTCACACACGCAAAAGCTGTTGAATTACTTGGATGTATCACATGGTAAAATTTGGTGAGCTAGGCAGGGGACATTAGAGACATCAGCAGACCTCAAAAGATTTAAGCAGACACTGATTGACAGCCAAACACACAGCCAAGAAATGAACCTCACTCCTTGGCAGGGACACCTTCTTTTGTCATCTTTATACAAGCAACAAATGGTGTGTGTTGGGTGCTTAGGACAGATTCTTGGAATGAATAGCAAATTTGGTACCATTTGGGAATGGCCAGATTGTGGAATGAAAGGCTTCTGAATTAGCAGGAGGTAGAAGGATGCCAGCAGATCGCTGTTGGTTGTATTGTATTGATGGTCTTCATAATGTGCAGATCTGCTCTCAACACCGATGCCTCCTGAGACTTGTACAGAAGTGCAGACATCAGGTGGGCCAGAGTCAGGATGCTCTATGATAGAAAGAGTCCTCCAAGTTATTTTTTTTTGAAGTTTTTTGGATAATAGTGGAATCTGTGCCTAGTCCACCTAATGGACTAATAGTTATCTATACTAACTATTTTGAGTATACAGATACAAAATGGTCCTTCATTTCTATCCCACTTTTTTGGTTAGTTTTGACAGAGAAGGGCATTCCCTTGACATTTAAATATTGTAAGTGCTTGAATTCAGCAGAATTTCCCAATAGAGTCCTGTGGTCCATAATAGTATTGGGTTTTCTGTAAGACTGGAAATGTCCAAAGTTGTTGACTTGAGCTTTTTACAGCCCAGCATATTAATGTGGCTTTATTTTTTATACATCATTTTCATACTTTTTCTGCTGGATGGTCAAGACCAAGATAAAAGAAGACTTATAAAACAAGAAATGTGGGGCTGGTGAGATGGCTCATTGGTCTAAAGCACCTACTTAGAACAAGCTTAGCAAAGCACAGGGACCTCAGTTCAATACCCCAGCACCACATACCAGCCAGCCCCGCCCCCTGGTGGGCTGAGCTGGTCACACACACACACACACACACACACACACACACACACAAATTTAAAAAAATTAAAAAAAAAACAAGAAATGTAAATTTTTTATTTGATAAGGTCAGTCAAATCCCCTCAGAATGTAACCTGAAACCCTATACCTCAGTTTGTAGATCCTTTGAGAGTCAGCCATGTGGATAACTCATGGCCATTGCCTGACCAATTTGCTTTCTGTGAAAGACTGAGAGAATGTTTTCTCTTCAGGTAACTCTCCTTAGGCACACTCTACAACATCAGTCACATTCCTCTCTGGCCCGACAATCTCCTTGATCAAAAAATTTGGGACAAAACTGAGTTACATGTTACAGTATAGGTTATCCTATGTCCTGAGTCCTCACTGACCTAGAAGGCCTAGGGACAAAATGTTGACTGTCTTTGCAGCCCTTCTGTTTCTCTAAGTTTTGGTCTGCAAACTTAGGTTGTTAACACTCCAGAAGAGAAGCTTCTTATTACCCTACAACATATGCATTTGTGTTTAACCTAACTATCTTTCTGAATATCAAACATCTTAGGCATAACATGGAACAGGTATTTTCCATCTACCTAATGTTATTGCTGTTAATGGAGAGCAGTTGTTAGTATGCCTTGCTCTATGTAGATTTTAGCTGCCATTTTCAATCACTGAGGATGTTTTGGAGTGTTTTAAGGGGTTTGTGAATCATGGGCTCACACTGAGTGAGTGCTCTATGTGGGTTACTTTCATTTCCCATCTTCTTTGAGGAAAGTCTGGGTCACTTCTCTTCTTCCTCCCTTAGGCTTTCATCTATCATAATATTCAAAATATTTACCTTTGTAGGATTGAGTAATATGTGGAAACAAGAATTGGACAGTACAGAGCCTCATTGTGCACTAAGTGATGGAGATTTCTGTGTTTTAAATTTTTTCATTCTGGGATTACTTCTTTAATGCTAGTCCTTTCCCCTAATTTTATTCAGTTTTGCTTTTTCATTAGAACCTTGGCCTAGAACTTATTTTGTTATGTAAAAAAGATGTATAGCCTGTGTTTTGTGACTGAATTTTCATTGTGCCTGAGAACAAGAATTTAGTACAAGATACATGATTTGTGACTGGATCTAGGGATGAGGTTTTCTGTAAAGAATTTGTATTCCCTCTTCTTATTCTACTCGTAGTAGAATATCATCTGTGGAAATGCCTGTTTCTCAGCCAAAAGCTAATAGCTATATCTACAGATCATTTTTGAGATTTTTGCGATTCTACTAAGTGCTTTCTAGTCCTCCCTAGAAAGAATACTCAGTGGTTTTACAATATCTAAGAGGCATCCATTCAGGTTGGCATCCAAGTTCTTGTCTCTTTGACCTGAAGATCAATGGGGAAAATCCAATAGATTCAAAAGAAATGGCACCAGGGCTCACTGGAGACATATAGTTCTCAAAGGGTTTCAACTTTGTTAAAGGATGGTGGCTTGAGAGAAGAACAGAATCATATTACAAGCAGAGGTTCTATAATGTTCCTTTGTGGGAACTGATGCAGGTAAATACTATAAAATTTTTGTGACTGAATTTTATGGAGAAGTGGGCATAATGACTCATACCTGTAACACCAGCACTTAGGAGCCTATGGTACGAGGATTGCCATGAGTTCTAGGCCAGCCTGGTCAGCATAGCAAGACCTTGTCTCAAAAAGAAAAAAGAAAAGAAGAAAGAACAAGTATGTTTTATGAAATTCAACTGTACCAAGCCATTCCTTAAGTCTAAATAACTCAGGATACATCAGCCTTATAATAACCCCATGAATGAGTCAGGAATTGACCCTGGGACAGGCCTACCAGGTTGTCACAGTCTAATTTACATTATCTATAGACCCACTATGATTTCTTCTTTGAATTCTTTCACACCCACTGGGGACAATTCCATTATAAAATCCTCCAGAAAAGTATTTTATATGCTTGTGTAACATTTAAAAAATGGCTTATGTGGATACTTGCAGAAAATGAGTGTGTCCGCACCTTGGCAGTCTCAATATAACACCACATTTTATTTCTTTATTCTAAGAAGCACATTACATGGTTAAAGGTACCTTATATTCAAACCTTTATGGCCCTCAACCAGAGGCATGAACTTTGCTCAGGAGTTAATGCTTCTAAGGACTCCTTTTTTTCAGCTTCTCCTTTGCACATGCTACTTATTTACTGCCCTTTTCGGTGAATGCTCTCAGAAGACAAAGTCATCTCCTAAGCACACCCAATACCAGCACACCCAATACTGAGTCTTCCTGCCATAAATCCCTGAATTTAAGGAACTCAACTGCTAAACTAGCCACTTATCTATCCCTTCAAGAAATGGCAGATGTCTATGATCTTGTCCAGGTCCAAGTCTCTTTTTAGTAATGGTTATTTAGTAATGCAAGGATAAACTTATTTCATGCTCTGAAGTTTCTGAAAAATGTATTGAAGGTTTCCACAACATAAAAATGGCCTTTGATCTGACCTGGTGAGATGCCCAGTTCATGCAGGTTTCTTGCTGCACAGCAATAGAAAGGAAAAGCCTTATAAGATCTGCTAAACAGACTAATGATAAAGTCTTAGCAGCTTTATCATCTGCTAATCAGTCAACCATAGCATTTTGGGAGGTATCAGGAAGGGATTATAACACAAGGTGGGAATGTCAAATAAAAGTTGTACATCAATCTATGTTGGTGAATGTATGATGAGGTATACCCAAACCTGTGAACTACTACATGCTCGGATTTATTAATCAAGGTTCTGATAAGAATTCAGTTGCTTTCTTGCTCTGACTTGAAGTAGCACTCTGTAAATTCACTAAACTAGATCTGGAGGCTAGAGAAAGTCAGATTATTGTAGGAGGGCATTTTATTTCAGTAAGATCCAAATATTAGGAGAAAGCTTCAGAAATTCTAACAGGTCCCTTAAACAGGGACAAGTTAGTTTGTTCATGTTACTTATTTGCTCTTAATAAGCATAACAAAGTAGAAGACAAATGAGACTTGAATGAAGAAAAGAGGCAAGCTAAAACCATTTTCACCCTGATAGATTAAGCACAAGCCTGCAACACTAGGGGAAACAGAGGTAACCCATACAGTGATGGAAGCAATTTAGAGAGTTTCAAGTGCAAGCAACTTGGGCACTGAGCAACACAATGCTCTCTAAAGCCACCAAACTCTCGCCAATCCTCTCAGAGTATGGAAGAAACTATTGGGGTTGGAAGAGGGATGACTGTCATTCACACAGAAGCATAGGATCCTCCATCATAATGATAGTTAGGGATATATGTGTAACAGGGAATGATGCTGCCCAAGGCAGCCTGCATGGTTACTGCATAAACATATTCCCAGGGTCTTATAGAAGCCTCAGGTCACTATAGATGTAGATGAAAAACAACTAATATTTCTCCTTAATACTGGGCAAACTTATTCAATTCTGGTTTCCTACAGGAGTGAGCTTAAATAATATTTTAATGTTGTTGTGGAACTTGAAAGAGTTAACCAGATTGCCATCTTAATCCTCAATTGACATTTTCCTTTAGAAGATTTCCTGTTCCAACTTATCTTTATGTTGATGGTAGACTACCTGAGACCAGTAAATGGAAAAAATACACTTTTGCTACTCAGGGCTACTATCATATTCAATCATCTGGCAAACTGTGATGATGGCAGACCAAATATACCGAACACATATAGCCTGATGTCTCTACCTGAAGTTGATATCCAAGCATAGTATGATGGCATCCTTAAAAAGGTGATCAGGCCCTTCTTAATTGTCAGTCAACTAAAGCTCTCTAATCTATATTATCACAGAAGACAATATTACCGTAATAAAAAAGCTAGGTGGAGGCTAAAGCCCATGGCTGACATGTTATTGTCTACAAAGTTACTGGTGTCATGCCAGTTCCCAGGCAATACAACCATCATGACATTTGCTCTCAGCAGCCATCCAATACATTATCTCCATTAGCATGAGCTAATGCTGAAGAGAGGTCAAAATTGTTTGCTTTCTACATATTTTTAAAGTTTCTTGTCAAAAATGTATTTTTATAATGCTCAGAACTTTTCTCATTTTTTTCTGTTTTTCCTACAGAGTTGTTTCACTAAACTTTCAACCATTTGGCAATGCATAGTACATTACACTCAAATAGTGGGAAAAGACCATTATAACATTGAAAACCACTTTAGGTCATAGTGAATATGAAGGATGAGAGCATACTAAATTTCATGCAAATAATTAATACACACGGTACAGTAAAAAGCAACATAATATGCTGTTTCTTCTTCCCACTTGCAAGGCATGCCTACTTATATGGGTTCCATATGATAGATTCTATTTGAGAGATGTTCATTTGAGGAAATGAATATGTTTTGTCCTAAAAAATCTAATGACACAACAGTATATATGCTTTGGTGAAAATCTCTTATATCACTACCTCAAACCTCTCAAAATAACTTATCTCAAAATTGATATATGATTTTAAAAGTTCTTAAGGCCAATATCTAATTGTTACATGAATTAATTCACTATTCAATATACCACATGGCTCTACAGAATACTTTCTGACAAGATGTTTGCCATATACTTACTCTTTAAAGCTCTTCAGGTATGGTTGCATTTTCCTTTTTTCAGATTATTTAGTTTTTAAAATATTTTTATTGAGAAACAGATAGCAATGAGACAGTTTCACAACTGATTACTAGTACATTTTCAATAATTAACACATTGCATATTGTTGTCTTAGTGGTTATTCATTGTGCAAGATGCAGACCTGATACCCTGTCTCAAATTCTATTAGAACAAAAACCTCTATTGATTGAATTAAGAGAATGGAGCTGTACGTCTATCCTAATTATTTTCAAAATACAGATACAAAAAGGTCGTTCATCTGTATCCAAATTTTTCAGTTAGTTTTGTCAGAAAAGGGCAATTCATTGTCATTTAAATACAGTAGGTGCACGAATTCAGCAAAATATACAAATATAGTCCAATAGTCCATAAGAGTAGTGGGTTTTCCATTAGACCGTCAATGTTCGAAGTTGTTGACTTGATCATTTTAGAGCTCATCATATTAATATGGCTTTACTTTTTATACTTTGTTTTCATAATTTTCTGCTGGGTGGTTAAGACCAAGAAAGAGCAAGACCGGCATAACAAGAAGTGTAACTTTTGTATCTGATATGGTCAGTCAAATCCTCTCAGGATTTAACCTGAAGCCCTGTACCGCAGTTTATAGATCCTTTGTCAGTGTCACCCATATGAACGAGTCACAGCAATTGATTGACCAATTTGCTCACTGTGAAAACTTGACAGAATGTTTTCTCTCCATGTGACTTTCCTTAGGCAAACACTACATCACCAATCACTTTCCTCTATGGCCCCATAATCTCATAGGTCATAAAAATTGGGACATCACTGAGTTATAGTACAGGTTGTCTTATGTCCTGAGTCTTCACTGACCTTGAAAGGCTAGGGCCAAAATGGTGTCTGTCCTTGTAGCCATTCTTTTCCTTTAATTTTTAGGCTGCAAACTTAGGTTGTTAACCCTCCAGAAGAGAAGATTTGTGATATTATTACCCTATAACATAGGTAGCTGAGCTTAAGCTCACTATCTGTCTGAATATCAAACATCTTAGACATAACATGGAACAGGAATTTTCCATTAAGTATTCATACGTTAAACTTCAAGTCCCTCCAAAATATGAAGAAAAAAGATTAAAATGATAAAGAAATATTTCAAAAAAGAATAAGAATTTAAATACTTTTACATAGAAATTTAGAAAAATGACAACATCCAGGCTTGTAGCAGGACAGTCCTGAGATTTTTTTAAAATCTCATGTTTTCATTTACTACACACCTTTTTTAAAACAAACCTTTACTTGAGAGAAAGTATGGCCATAATTAGTATGTCATGACAAGGAGTACTTAATTAAAAGACCAGAATGACAGCGATTCCAAGCATGACCCTACCATTACACACTACTTTCTTCAGTGCAATTGTTCGTCACAGGTATCAGCTTATACAGTCAGTGTGAGAAACCTACCAATTAGCTTCTATTTTCAAAAACATGCTGAAGTTTCCCTGGAACATTGCCTTTCCCATCTTAAGATAGAAATATATGACTTTGCCCCTGTCATGTTTTCTAGCTTTTCTCTTTGCCCTCTCTTCATTAACTAATCCTCAAGTTCATGCTTTCCTTTTAATTGTGCTATGCCTTTCTATTTTTATTTCTTCCTTGCAGTTCTTATACTAGGGAGACTATACGATATTTACACATGTGTGTCTAGTGTATTTCACTTATGAGTATAACTTCATCTGACATTCACTTATTCTTAAAGGCTTCAAGTTTATCATTTTTTATAGCTGAGTAGTACTCCATTGTATAAAAATACCACATCCTTTTCATCCATTCCTCAGTTGATGGGCATCTGGGCTGTTTCCAAGCCTTAGCAATCACAAATTGTGCTGCTGTAAGCATAGGTACACATATATCACTATGATATGACGTTTTCAGTTCCTCTGGAAAAATTCCCAGTAAGAGAATAGCTGATTTGAATGGAATTTCCAGTACTAATTTTTTAAGGATTCTCCACATTGATTTCCATAATGGTTGCACCAGTCTACATTTCCATGAGAAGTGAAGAGTTGTTTTATTCCCATTTTCTTTTTCTCATGTGTTTATTTGCCCTATTTAGTGTGTTCCTTCTGTTCTTGTTCGTGGGTTTCTGATCACTTTGGTACCTCTCTAGAACATCTTTCAGTAGTCTGTGTAGTGTTGGCTTTGTCTTCATGAAATTCTTCAGGGTTTTTTTTTTGTCATGGACGTATTTCACTTCTCCATCAAACTTGAAAGAGAGTTTTGCAGGGTATAGTAGTCTGGGCTGAAATTTGTTTTCATAGAGGAC
>NW_004524818.1:1152394-1154246 GCF_000260255.1 Octodon degus | reverse complement strand
GGACCTGGGCTAGGACTGGGTCTGGGGGCTCCCGGAACTCAGCAGAAAATCCTACTGGGCAGGCGGGGTGGGGGAGGCACTGCGGAGTGGTGGGGGGGCAGCCCAAGGGGCTGGGAGAGGGTCCGGCCCACTCTGCGCCTGGGTTGGGACTCGACAACTGATCTTTAAAAACAGAGCAAATGGAATTTAATGGAGAAAGGATAGTCTTTTCAACAAATAGGCTGATAAAATTCTACATCCATATAAGCAGGTAAAATTGAATATAGATAGAGACTATATCATTTCTATAAAATTATCTAAGAATGTGTCATACAATTAGTATGAAATGCAAAGCTATCAAACTTCCAGGAAGTAGCATAGAAATTCTAGTTGACCTTGGGTATGAATAGTCACTAAAGCAAAGGAATCATCAATGAAAAGAAAAATAGATTTCATTTTATTAAAATTTAAAACATGGGCTTTGTTAAAGACACCATATAGAGAGTGAGATAACAGTGCCCTTTCTAGGAGAAAATAACTGAAAAAATAAATATCCCATAATAGAATATTATTCAAAATGTTGAACGAATTCTTAAAAATAAATAGTAAAAAATGAAGAGGTTTATCAAAATGTAGATGACCTCTGGCATAATGATGACTTTTTAAAATCCTACCAAAATTATAAATTGTGAAAGAAAAACAAAGTGAGACTTCATCATTACAAATTATGAAAATCTGCTTACAAACATTCTTTATAAAACAATAAGATGGTGAACCAAAGAATGAAAGGAAATGCATGGAAAACAAAGGTTTAATATCTAAAATTTAAGAAGTACTGTTAAAAACCAACTGCAGGAATCTATGCACCCTAAATAAAACATGGGCAAATTTCTAATCAGGCACCTTATCAGAAAAGACATAGAAGTTTGAAATAAACAACAAAAGATTCTCCATATACTATGTAATTAGACAATTGCAATTTAAAACAACTATACACTTATTTCAATTTACAAAATTCAGCACATGAATAAAATTAATGGATGGTGAGGTTATAGAGTGAGGAATCTGTTACTTATTGTGAAGAGGAGTACAAATTGGAACAGCTACTGTAGAAAATGGCTTTGGGGCTGGGGACATAACTCAGCAGACTAAGCACCTGCTTAGGCAAGCACAGGGAGCAGGGTTGGATCCCTAGCACCACATGCCACACCAGTCCTGTCCCAGGGCATGCTGAGATAGGCACCACATCTGGGTGTAGTGGTGCATGCCTGTAATCCCAAGACTGAGAAGGCTGGGACAGGAGGCCCTCTACAAGTCCAAGCTGCATAGTAAGACTCTGTATCAAATACATTTAAAAAGAGATTTAGAAAAAGAAAAGGGCTTTGCAGGTGGTTTTTTTTTTTTTTTAATTTTTATTTTTTTGGCCAGCTCATTCCACCCTGAGGGCGGAGCTGTTGCAGCCTGTAGTGCCGGGGATCAAATCGTGGTCCCCTGTGTCTGCTTAAGCTTGCCTCAGCAGGTGCTTTACACCATTGAGCTATCTTGCCAACTCTGCAGATTTTTTAAAAAAATCCATAAGATGTAATGTAGAAATAGATTTCCCACATATATACAAAATATAACAAAAATGTATATTTGCTCAAAAAACTGTACATTTATGATGTGTTTATGATGTATATAAATCTTATCACCCCTATTCAAAAGAGATAAAGTAAATTATATCTATAAAATGGAATATCATTCAGAGATAACTCAAAATGAAATATCAAAAACAGATAAAATATGGGGCCGGGGAGATGGCTCAGTGGAATAAGCGCTTCCCTGGCAAGCGCAAGGGGCTCAGTTCAATCCCTGGTTCCACCAAAAAAAAAAA
>NW_004524818.1:1146375-1152294 GCF_000260255.1 Octodon degus | reverse complement strand
TTATTCTTGTGCTGGTTTTCTGGGACCTTAACTACTATATGTCTTGGTGTGTTTTATATTTGGTTGAAGTTTTTTGACGTTTTATATCCTTTGGTTAAATTGATGTCAGATTATTTCCTCATATTTGGAAAGTTTTCTGCCATTACTTCTGCCCATAATTTTAATATCATTTTTATTGACTTCTTTCTCATTGATGTCTATTGGTCTCACATTGTTCATCTTTGCATGGTCTTGCAGGTTATTAATTATTTTTCCTGCATCCCAGTTGTTTTTAAGAGATCCTTTCTTATCTTTTCATTATCTGAACCAGCATCTTCAAGATCTGAAACATTGTCTTCATTATTCCTTAAATGGTTTTGCAAGTTTGTGATTGATATTTTAAGTTGCTCTCTATCTCTTTGACTGTGCTTCATGTGATCAATTTCCTTCCTTTATTGCTTATTCAAGGAATCTGTCATTTTTCTAATCTTTTTTTCTCGATGTCTTCTTTAAAAGCAGTTATTAATTCTTTTCCTGCATAGTGTTTTTCAATTCGGGATTCCACCATACATTTCTGCACTTGATTCGTTAGTTCAGAAATTTCTTCTTTTATTTCTGATCAATGTTTCTCTATACATTTCTGCAGCTGTTCCTTTATTTCAGAAGCAGTTGATTCATTGATTTTAGCTGTGTGATTCCGAATTTGTTCTGTGCTAGTGTTCTCTGCACTTGTTTCAGATGGGCTTGGGGTCTCAGATTACATTTTGCTACTTCTTGTTCTCATTGTATTTAGCACTGTCCTCTGACCTTTTTTGTAGAGCTTTGGTGCAGTTATAACCTTAGCACCTACTGAAAATCAGGTGCAGATCTGCAAAGTTTGAATTTATCCCATTGTGCCTGGCTTAGATCTGGCTGCTGTGCTCAGCTCCTTCCTGATTCAGACCTTGGGAGTGAATCTGTTTTGCCCCTCTGGCAAGTTGTTCTGCTCCTGGACTATCTGGTTGATTCTATCCCTTACTCCTTCTGCAGGAACTGCAGCTGCAGATCACCCCAGGCTTGTATGCCAAGCCTGAGCTGGGTCAGAATGGGACAAGGGGGCATGGGGCCATGGGAAGCTTTCCGACACACTCGAGAAGCCTGTGCTTAGGCTGCATCTGGGTTTCCCGAGAATGCAGCAGAAGTTCTCATTCAGGGGATGTAGGGGTGCCTCCGGAGAATTGGTTGTTTCCCAAGGCCACGGCAGAGTGTCTCACTCTTGAGGCTTGCCGGGGTTTGGACTGGTGAGGTCCCCTGGATTTTCCTTGTCTACTTTATTTATGTCTTTTTCAGCAAAGTGTATAGATCATTTCAGAGATATACTAGATGAGGCCATAGATACATTCAAAATTTTTTACTTCTCAGTTGCTTGAGGAAAGATTAATCACACTAAATAAGTGTAAATAGGTATAGATATCCACACTTTGAATTTACTAGCCTCCACTTAAAACAGAAAAGATCAAGTTTTTGAGTAAAAACACTGTCTCTGAGACCATATTCAATTAAGAAGCCATTCCTATGAATAGTTTTATCACATTTAACGAAAAAAGTACAGAATATGTAGGTAAATTTTAGTATTATATGAACAACAAATAATGCGACATGCAGTGTGTACACATAACACTTATGTCTTGAAATATGAGGGGTATAATGTAAAGTGTGTTGCTATTTAAATACAATTAAACTCATTAAAATGAATTAAAAAATTAAAAATTAATAAATAAATGCAATTCAGAATTGACTAATATTCTGCATTTTATCTGAAGACAAGGAGTAGTCTATCATAGGGCCAGTGGTATAGCTCAGGTGACTAAGTGCTTGCTTAGGTAAATGCAGGGCCAAGGGTTGAGCCATGACATCACATACCACAACGGCCCCACCCCTGGTCACGCTGAGTTAGTGATGGAGTCCAAGCATGGTGGCTTGCCTGTAATCCCAGCACTACAGAGACAGAAATCAGAAATCAGGAGGATCATAATGAGTCCGAGCTGCATAGTGAGACCTTGCATACACACACACACACACACACACACACACACACGCATGCACGCATGCACGTATACAAAAAAAAGCCTTTAAAAAAGGAGTCTGCCTTAAAGATCCACATTCGATCTGGGTGTTGTGTCACACACTTGTAATCTTGGCATTTTGGAAGACTGATGCAGGAGGACTGATTGTTTGCATCCAACTTAGGCAATATAATGACTTTGAGAGGCCCTGTATCAAAATATAAATGGGAAAAAAACGAGCATGTAGCTTAGAGTAAAGGCTCTGAGTGCAATCCCCATTGCTGAGAGAAAATCACATCTTTGCTCAGGAAAACCTGCCATACCACCTGAATTATTTCTCATGTTCTTCCCTGGAGGCACATTGTCTCCATCCAACATGCCTCTCTAATGTTCTATTCATTCAACACGTATTTACAGTTACTTGCAGCTCACATAGTAACTATAGGGCACTAGAGACACAGAAGAAATAAATCCTACTCCCAATATTGCTGGATCTTATTCTCCAGAAAAAGAGGTAGACATGTTACCACATTTTTGCAATACAGTACATTTAGTAGAGCAGTATTAAAAGATTCTGAAGAAGCATGAAAGAAAAAAGAAGCCCATAAGAAATTATTTTTGAAACAATCACTAAAATTTTCTGGGTGTATAAGCACCCATAGTGATAAGAAAAAAAGATGTATAAGACTTACTTTTCTGTGAATGATATGTATATCTATTTGTTAAATCAGCTCTTTGGATCTTTGAATATTGGGATATTGCTGGAAAATGCAGGCCCTTGACTGAAGAGAACGACATTCACTCGTGATAAAGACAGATGGTTTGGGCCTCTTTAATATGTACAACATATCTAAATATATCTTTATTCTCAGTGTCTATGCACACTGCTGGTTTATGGTCCTTGGTTGGAATGTTAGCCAAGTCATTTTGTACAAAAAAGAAACTGCGTAGGCTAAAGCTTGGATGAGCTCACTAGAAATGACTTTCAATTTTGGTTCTCCAGGCAACTGTGGTTTTAGAATCATAAAATAAAATGGCTTTGCCTTTGTTCACAGCTTGTATAAGTTTTACATACAGAGAAAATAGAGAAGCTCATGTAAACAATAGCTAGAAAGAAATTAAAGAAGGGCTATGAAAGAAGCCTAATGAAATTACTTTAATCTATTTTGGTGGCTATGAGGTTGAAAAAATCTCTAATATATCAAAGCTTACTTAAATAGGAAATGTGTTTATTATCATTTATCATAATATTTTGATTTACATTGCTCACTTTTGGTATTAGATAAAATAGTAAATTAGGGTAATGTATAGAATACTGTTATTCAAAAAATCTCAGAGCAAATACTATGACAATTACATATATATACTTACAGTTGCTTTAGCTTTTAGTTGCAGTGAGCTATAACATATTGGACAATATCTTTTTTGGTATCTGAAGTCAACCACAGGACCTCTTGAAGTTGCCAGGCAGGCGCTCTGTTGCTGAGAACATATTGTATAATTAATAATTGATATTTGTAGATGTTCTATTTAACATTTGAGATCAAGGTTCAATCATTTTCATCAATCTTAGTTAATAGGCTCAAAATAAGCTTAATCATGATTCATTTTATAAAAAACAAAGCATTTCTATGCTAATCAGTCTCTCTGTTTCTGTCTCTAAAATTCTTCTAGCAGAAGCAGTTGTGTCACAAATAAATTAGGTTAGTATTGCAGGGATCATTGAAAACAATTTAATGGCAGCATCTACCAGTATGTATTCCTGACACCGAGTTGTTTGCAGGCTGATACCATGATGACAAGAAATATTCAATAGTGGTGAACAGGTAACAATATTCCTTGGAGGGAAGAAAATGTAATGAACTGTATTCCTGATTCACATATATATCAAGGTCCCCAAAGTCAATTTCTTTCTTCTTATTATGAGTCAGAAATCAAATTCCAATTTTGATGAAGCACTGTCCATGTGACCTGCATTTGGGACAAGATCAAAAGGTACAATTCAGTGCGTCACCTGAATCTGAAATAAAAATGATTTTTTGTATGTGTGTATGTGTGTGTGTGTGTGTGTGTGTGTGTGTGTGTGTGTGTTTATTCAAAAGAATGGCTATTTGAGAGACTAAAATTGATGTATATCTTTGCAGAACAGACTGACATAATCTTTCTTCACTGTATCAAAACCAAATTTTTTTTACAGATATATGAGGAAGATGCATCCTCAAGCGGGTCAAATGCCCCCAAAAGATTTTTCAGATGTTTAGCTTCAGAGAGATAGGTACAGCTTTAGCATTTAAATCACTTTTTAAATAAAGAAAAACATTAGTGTTTCCAGTCATCAATTATTTCATTTATTCAAAAATGTTTCTAATTCTTTATTAATTGCCTGTTATAAACTGAACAAAATTGATAAAGATTATATATTGAGGATAGACAACAATAAAGACAAGATAAACAATGTTCTAAAAGTTCTTATTATACAAATCAACTACTTTGATAATCACAGTTCATGAGTGCATCAGAATTCCTAATACATGGATAGCTGGAATAGAGTATATTATTCTTCTAATTTATAGAAAAGTGTTAGAGAATGTAAATATATGACCACCTGCATCCTTCTAAAGCACACATTTTCATTACTTTTGCTGTGTACAATCAAAAGTGTATTTTTAAGGTGGTGTTTATTTTAGAAATTTTATTTTCCCTATATTTTTCTACTGACTAGCTTTTCACTGCAATTGTGAAAATTTTGATGGTATATTCAAGGCCGCAAAATGAGGGAGATGACAAACTTAAGTTATAGTTAAATAAATATAAGTGGTTGGAATACATAAAATGGGCATGATTATTTCAACAAACAGCTCAAGAGAAGCTACTGAAATAAGAGATTTGGAGATTCCTGACCAGAAAGAAATAAGTCATAGAATGTATTTGACAGTTTTACAAAACGTGGTATGAGAAACATTCAGGAAGCAGACTACAAAATGTCTTTGAAGTCATTCATATAGGTATGAAATCAATATATAATGTAGGTGGTACAACAATTCTTTTTCAGGATTTAAAGACAGAAATAGATATCTAGTAGTAATTAATAATGGTTTAAGAGAAAATTAGGTTTGTAAAATGAACATGATCCTTAAAGCAGAATTTTAGGAAAATGTGAATTCCACTAAATGGAAAAATATAATCACAATACATGCGGGAAAAACGGTTGTGTTTGGGTAGAGGGAGTAGCTCATATGGTAAGAAAACAGAAAGAGAAGAATGTAAAGCTAGAAAAGTATAGTTGAGTCTTACACAATAAAGAACAAAACAAAACAACAACAAAGAAAAATCCAGGGCCAGCCACATAGCTCAGCAGATTAAAGCACCTGTTTAGGCAGAAGCAGCACCAGGGTTCAATCCCCAGTATGCCATGCCGGCCCCAACAGCAGCGCACACAGAGACAAGGATTGAGACTGGGCGTGGTGGCATGTGCCTGTAATACCAGCGTTTAGGAGGCTGAAAACAGGAGGATCACTATGAGTCCAACCTGTGTAGTAAGACCCTGTACACCCTGTACTAAATACATTAAAAAATCATTTAATAACATTATCAAGAAGCTCCAGTGGAGCAATTGATTAGTGTGCGGTACTTATATAACAGTATCAAGAATTTTTAAAAATTATTAGGTATGTAAGGGAACTGGGGAGATAACTCAGTAGAATAAACAGTTCCCTGGCAAGCACAGGGTCTTGAGTTTAATCCTTGGTACCAAAAAAAAATTTAAGACTCTAGCCAACATTTATTTTGTAACACTGCTTGTAGTATGATGGAAATTTTTTAATTTTTTTAGTACTATTGAATTTCCTTTCAGTATAAAATAGATTTAATATAGACAACTGATCTTTATTTTTTT
>NW_004524818.1:1111110-1140050 GCF_000260255.1 Octodon degus | reverse complement strand
AAAAAAAAAAAAACAGAGAAAACAAAGCCAAGCATATAGCTTAGTGGTACAGCACCTCCCTGGCAAGTTCAAGGTCTAAATTTGATTTCTAGTACCAAAACAAAAAAGGAAAAAGCTTAAATGTATATAGCAAAATAAAAAGAGAATTTGATATATTCTGTATGTTTCCACCTGTCTGACATTACTGGAACAGTAAGAAGCTTTTCCACTCTCTGAATAATCAGTAATTGACAGGATTTTCAGCAAAGTGTCAGAGGTGGAGCACAGGTGCTTAGGACATCTACACTGCATGACACTATAGTGGTAGATACCTATCATTTTACATTTCTCAAAACCAATAGAATGTATAATACAAACAATAACCCTAATACAAACTATAGAATGTAGTTAATAGGTACATATTAATAATGTAATAAAATGGGGTATCAACATAAATACCAATAATATGTATGACAATAATCTAAGTGTATCAATTTTGGGATATCAATTTATGTATGTCTATCACAGTAAGCCAAGGTGTTAATGATAGTGAGACAAAGGCAGCACTGGGATATATGGGAACACTCTGTACTCTGCTTTCAAATTTTCTAAGAACATATAATTATTCAAAAGTATACTATTTTTAGACAATATCTAATGAAGGAACAAATGAAAAAAATAGAAGTGAAATTTATTTTATCTAACTGATTACATATGAAAACCTATTTATACATGTTGTTGGTCTTCAAATAAAGAATGATTTTCTTCTACTTTAAAGGAAACAATTAATGTAGATATCTTTAGGCTCCATGCAACCTCGTTGAAGACCTGTCACATATATGGAAATTATTTGAGAACAACTTTGGCCTCAGAGTTTGTAGATGCCTTTAGGTATAGAAAGATAATCTTTCAACCTCACAGTTTACAGCATAAGAACTGAAGATGCAGACTTTCTGAGCACTTGCAAGACCTTAGATAATTTACTTAAACTCTGAGCTTCAGCTTTCTTAACTGTAAAGTAAAAAAAAAAAATTTACATCCAGAGTTGTTTTTCCAAGTTGAAATAATTATTAAAAACACTCAAAATTGTCCATTACTGCTTTCCTCTCTTCTAGAATATACCATTTCTTCTAAACCAAGATACATAAATATTTTTAACGTTTTAGTGCACTAATTTTTTGCTTTTTTAAATAGTATAATTTTTACAAAAGACTGTGAAAATAAACTGTTGTATGTTTTAAAGAGATTTAAGTGATGAGAAAAAAATCCTCATTGAAATGATTGATAAAAAGGGGGTGGGGGCTGGCCAAATAGCTCAGCCAGTTAAAGCACCTGAAAGCAGGCACAGAGGCCTGGAGTTCAATCCTGGAATTGCCGTGCTTACCCTGCTCCAGGGGCGCGCTGAGACTGCAATTAAGACTGGGCATGGGGAGGCTATATAAAGGAGGAACACTATGAGTCTGATCTAGTAGTAGTGGACCCTGAATACCCTGTAGACCATTTCCCCCGAAAAAAAGTTGATTGATAAAAAAGTAGTTTCTAGACAGTTTATACATGGCATTGAAAAATCTCTTGGCAAACGTATCTTGATTTCATTAGTCTCACTGAAATTTGTCACTAGAAAGAGGTACTTCCATTCTCTACTACACTATTTCATGACTTAGCTAAAGTATATAGAGCTTTTGATGAACCCTAGACAAGTACAGTTGGATTCTCATGCATTAATTCAAATTCAGTCTATACTATCTGAAATGTAAATATGATAATGGATTTTTACCACTATAATTTAAAAAATGTAGTGAGGCCTGGCCAGTAGCTCAGCAGACTAGTGGCCAGGGTTCAATACCTGGTGTGTCTTGCCAGCTCCACCCCTGGGGCATGCTGAGATGGCGACTGAGACTGGATGGTGGTGTATGCTTGTAATCCTAGCACTTCAAAGGCTGAAAACAAGAGGATCACTATGAATATGATCTGTGAAGTGAGAACCTTTAGACCCTGTACTAAATGCATAAAATAAAATATAAATAAATAAATAGTGTAATGAGTATGTTAATAGTGCAAAGCATGCGAACCCATAAATGCCTGACCACTCTGAGTAAAAGCTGTGACTATAATCAATAGCCCCCTACAAATAAGCAACATGTTTTTTTCTTCGGGGATTTAGTGGGGCAACAATGACCACTAGTAGCTTGCCAGGCAATCTTTGTTAGCACTCCATCTCTTCTGTGATTGTCTGTGGTATAATCCATGCTCCTTAGGGTCCCAATCCAAATAATCACCTAACAATTTTGGCACTGTTTGTAATGTCAGTGTATATGAAATTTATCTCTCTACTCTTGCATAAGTTAGGGAGTCTCTCCTCTCTGTTCTATTATGTCTCAAGAAGGCTATAGGAAATCTGAAAATCCTCTTTGCATTCTCTCTACCATGAGATTATTTATCTATAACAATACCAGGTACTTCAAGAAAAAAGATCCCAAGAATTTAGGCTTTTATTGATCCAAAAACATTCAATCAAGAAATGTAGAATGTGCATAGCATTAATCTAAAAGAAAAATACCTGGAAGCGGTATGTGAATATACACAGCACCTTACTTTGAAATAGCCCAAAGTGAATGTAAGGTGTCAAGTGATGAGCATATTATGCTATATGTAAAAGGCCAGGTTAAGAAAATCAAGTTATATGATTCCATTTATGGGAAGTGCCCAGAATAGGAAAATCCATACAGGCAGAAATAGGTCAGTGGCTACTGTAGGATGCAGAGGCATCGTCAGGGAATAACTATAAGCTGATATTCAGAACCCTTTTAGGATGATGGAAATGTTCTAAAATTAGAATGTAAGGATAATTGTACATTTCTGTGACTATGTTAATTATCAGTGAACAGTATTCACACTTTAAATGGTGAATTTTATGTCATATAAATTAATTACAGTACAAATGATACTTTAACTGTAAATAATAATATACTAAACACAATCTTAATAGCCTGCTGTATTGAGGGTATCCTTCATTTCTCCACTTTCATCCTTAGAGTAGGATGTCCATATTGCAGTGCTAAATACATTTTTTTAAAAAAAGAAATGTGGGGCTGGGGAGATGACTCAGTGGAATAAGCACTTGCCTGGCAAGCTCAGGGGCCTGAGTTCAATTCCTGGTTCGGCAAAAAAAAAGAAAAAAAAAAAGAAACGTTATATTCAGTGTATTTAGTTATGGGCAACTTCCTTGGCCTAGAGGACCACAGTTGTATGTCTTGGGCACGACTTTTATTTCTCTTTATGGAATCATTACCTTCCAGTGTTTACCTTTAGCTGTCAATTGCCTTTAGTAAATATTACCTATCCTGAATTAATGTCCTACTTAAGTAAGATACCTGTTATGATGTGTTTATTGGCTAATTTTTACAGTACTCTGAGTCACATTCTAATACGACTTACTCAGTTCTGATCTGAGCACTAGGAAAAATTTTATTTTAAAGAAACAAAAACGGAAGTTGTTGACTTGAGCCTTTTACAGCTCAGCATATTAATATGGCTTTACTTTTTATACCTCATTTTTATTCTTTTCTGCTGGATGATTAATACCAAGATAAAGCAAGACCCATACAACAAAAATGTAACTTCTGTATCTGACAAATTCAGTAAAATCCCCTCAGGATTTACCCTGAATCCCTATACCTCAGTTTGTAGATTCTTTATCAGTGTCAGCCATGTACTATTGGACTATATTCTACGTCATCGATCACTTTCCTCTTTGGCCCCATAATCTTCCTGATCAGACTATATTGAATTATTTTCTGAATTCTTGTGAGTACAATATTTCAATGGCAATGGAATACTCATCTCTGAGAAAATTAAACAAAAAAGGAGATAAAAATGAAAGACCATTTTATATCTGTATATACAAAATAGGACAGATCCACAGCTACTTTTTCTTAATTCAATGAGAAGAAAGATTTGCACTAAGAGTGTTTCGACAGGGTATCATGTCTGCATCTTGTACTCTGAATGACTATTACAAAGACAACAATATGTAATGTATTAATTATTGTAACTGTCCTACTAACCTGTTTTGAAGCTGTCTCATTGCTATTTGTTTCTCAATATAATTAATAAATATAAATAAATAAAAACGCCTGTTTAAAAAAAGAAACAAAAACATCTGATTAGTTGTTAGGTACAAAAGCCCTAGTGAAAGAAAAGCAGAGGTATCAGAATGTTAACACAAAATAACACCTGTTTGGAAGACAGAGAAGGGAATAAACCTAAGACTCCTTCTTAATTATTCACAACAGAAGACAAGAAGTTAATATACTATTTGTCCCACAACTGAAGGAGAGCAGATGTTTCCCATATAAGGTCTGTAACAAATCAAGTCTACCCTTTTTACTGGCTCAAGAGAAAAATTGAAGGCATTCTGGGAATCCAAAGAGCCACGTATATTTAACAATGATTAGAAAAAGTAATAAATAAATCTAACAGGCAAAAAAAAAAGCAGCACACATCCTTAAAAGTACTCCAAAAAGGTACATTTTCTTTTTAAATTCAAGAACAAATATTTTATCCTTGTTCAGAGCTGTTTTAACAAAAGATTAAAATAAGCTAATGTTTAACAAACCACAATATTGTGACTATAGATTTTCTATATTTCATGCATTATGATATTTAAGGGCATTTTGTAGTGAATGTTTTTGAATTAAATAGTACAGATAAGGTGTGTTCTCTTTGGGTAAAAAAGGACTATTTATTGCCTGTTTTCCTAAGAAACCTGTTTTCAAGTGGTGAAGAAAGCCTGTGATCAGAAATCCAAATTCTCTGGTGAATGCTTACAGAGTTGACTGCCAATGCCATAGTTGAGGCTGGAAGTTGGAAATGATGTAAATGAACAATTGTACTGCAGTTTGACCTTCCTACTGGATTGTTTTCAATTTCTTATTTCAAATTTCATTTGTCACACACTATTGTTTAAGTAATATATTTTTACATCTACCAACTCTTGTACAGAACACAACTCTATCATCAACTTCTACAGCATTCTACAGCATGCTTCAAGCATGTAGGACATGTGCAGCTCTATTTACTGTTTTTCTTTCCTCTAGATTGTATTGCTTAAAAGTAGCAATTATTTGGAAGACATAGAAGGGAATAAACCTAAGACTCCTTCTTAATTATTCACAACAGAAGACAAGAAGTTAATATACTATTTGCCTGGTTCCTTTTCATAAGATAGGGAAGATGAACATATGTTAATATGGAGAGTGATTAATGCCCTATATGACTTACATATGAAAGAAAGCAGCAGAATGCTACTGTGTTATAAAGCATAGATAAAATTATGCCATAGATATTTGCAAATCATAACATTTATGAACAGGCTACCTGGCTTGTATGGTGTCAGTTTGCACATCACAGACATGACAGTGCTATAATCTACTGTGTATTCTGTTGTTCATGAGTAGAGAAGTATCACAAGGCCTCAGAAATTTTTGTTTCAAATCCTTTCTTGGGTATTTGGGATTTGATGGTGAATGAGACACATAGTTCCTGCATTGATGTTCCTCAAAATGTAATAGAGGAATATAGTGAGATACATAGTTGGACTTAAATTTGAGTAGGAGAAGAGGGGAAAGAAGGCCAAAATATAACTTTGTCAGGAGTATTATTCATTGAGTGTTATTCTTTGTCTTTTTGCCACATTTTGTATTTTTTATGCATCAGAATTCTTTTGGGTTATTTCACAGAGTTTACTCTCAGAATATCATTCATTATTATTATAAGTTGGTCCTCCTATAAATTGTTATCACGATCCTAACATCTTCTAATATAGAAGTATGTATTCCTCACTACACATTTGTGCACACAATATACTCTCTGGTCAATGTAAGACTTTTGGAGTAGAAGGTAGGGGAGAAATTCCAGACGTTTTTACAGGGTAGGTCACAAAGTCATAGAAAGATATCTTAACTAGTGTTTTGCAATGGCCAGCAGGGTGATAGGCTACAAACTCAATCTTTGCTTTGAGAAAAATGAGAGATTTGAAATCTCTTTTTCTCTGCATTTAAAATAACAAAACAGAAGCCTCTTAGACTTTATCTTATTTTAACTTTCAAACTGTAAAATCAAAGGAAAATTCAAAAATTTCCATTTTTTCTCTCTATCCCTGAGCCAGTGGACTGAGTACAAAGAAACAGGAATGAGATAAGCAAAAATCAGGGACACTTTACAGAAGCCTCAGTGGTCTCCCTGCACTCAGGAGTAGAGATATCACTTGAGATGAAAGAAATATTTGGAAATGTCTCAGCTGGTCCATTACCATAGAGACCCAGAGAGGTGTGGGGTAGTCTGCTTCTTTACATTCATACAATTAAGAAAAAAAAAAAAAACCCACAATATTCCTAAGGTATATATGTCAAGGAAATCTTATACTTTATTCAGATATATTGGTCATTTTGCCTCAGTTATTGTCTAAACAAGGAATTGTGTTCTAATTTTGCAAATGATTTTATCATTCTTAATAACTGAATAATACTCCATTGTGTAAAAATACCACATCTTTTTCAACCATTCCTCAGGTGATGGGCATCTTGGTTGTTTCCAAGATTTGGCTGTCACAAATTGGGCTGCTATAAACATAGGCACACATATATCACTATGATATGATGTTTTCAGATCCTCCGGGAAAATTCCCAGTAGAGGAATAGATGGATTAAATGGGATTTCCAGTCCAACTTTTCTATGGAGTCTCCATACTGATTTCCATAAATGTTGCACCAGTCTACACTCCCACCAGCAGTAGAGAAGGCTTCCTTTTTCCCCACAGCCTCTCCAACATTTGTTGATGGGTGATTTCTTTATGATAGCCATTCTTTCTGGGGTGAGATGATATCTCAATGTTGTTTTAATTTGCATTTCACGGATGGCTAGGATGTGGAGCATTTTTTCATATATTTTTCGCATCTTTAATTTCATCCTCTGAGAAGCGTGTGTTCATCTCGGATTCCCATTTCTGGATTGGATCTTTAAATTTTGGGGCCCTAGTGTTTTTTAGATCTTTATAAATTATAGAGAGCAGACCTTTGTCTGAGTATGAGTTAGAAGCATACTAAGCTTGCTTAAGGACACACTTAGTAGATCAGATGAAATTTAAATACTATCCAGTGCTTCCCCTTAAATAGTGTCACCACTTTTGCCTTTTTTTTTTTTTTTTGGTATTCCTTTACCTATTGAAACAATGTCTTGCTTTACTTCTTCCAATACACTCAAATATCCTTAGGGTTTTGTGGTTCCAGCTCTTTTTTTTGTGCCTCCTATAGTGGATAATGAAATATTACTATAATTTGCAGAGTGAAATGATTGTGTTTCATTGTGTAATATCCACTTCCTTACCAAGGGAATAATGCATCATTTTCTACTGGAGAAGCAACTCTTCCTCAAGATGATATGAAATATCCACTCAATGTCACAGTATAAAGCAGGTGCTACTCTTGATTTTTTAAAAAAGGCATACACTATTGTCATTGAAGAAACAAAACTGCAGTTATACAGGGCTTCTTTCAGTACTCTGAAAAGGATATGTAAAAGAAAAAATTCTATATATTTAATTATAATATTCCCAAGAATTCTGAAAATAAAAAAGATAGTTAACAAAATCATCTATGTGAAGATTATGAACTTTTCTGCATAAAGATACAAGAACAAACAGAACACAGGGAAAATGTGCAATGAATATGGAAATAAGGGTACAGTTACTAAGAGAAATTTCCAGTGTCAGATTAATTAAGCTTTATCCACTTCTTAGTGAGAAAGAACGATGGGTGACAAGGAGAACTCGTCTACTTCTTATAATCTGTGTAAAGCATAGAGTTCTCCTTCTGGGGTAGGGTTTTATTACTTCATATTAGAATTTTTTGTCATCTTTCCAACAGTACAAAGGATACCCAAATATTGTTAAGTATAAATTACTGAACTGGAGTAATTTCAGTGGGAAAGTATGATATCCTAGCTGAGAAGTGACACCACATTGAATGAATCAGAGAGCTAAGCCAAAGAATCCATGCCCCATTCAAACTTTGTTATTTTCATTAAGAAATGCAACACATTCTTGTAGGGATTCAGTGCAAGTCAATGAGTGATTTTTTTGTACAGACCCATAGACTTTTTCTCCCTGGGTCTTCTATTAGAGCTTACTCTTCTAGGCTCTAGCATAATGCATTGTTAGGTATGATTTGTATTAGAAGTTGTGGGTGGAATTAATGTCTCTTTTGTACTGCCTCAGCTGTCAAGAAAAAAATTAAACAACAAGAAGACACACAGTATTCTTCATTTCAGCACATAATAATATGGGCTAACATTTTATTTGAAAGTACTGACCTACTGCACGACATAATGACTAATGGTACATTCCACTCTAAAAAATAAATAAATAAATAAATAAATAATGTGATCTAGATAAAAAATGAGGAGATTGGCAGAAAAAATGATTTTTTGCTTTGCCCAAGATCCTTCTGTAGTCACTGATAGCCACAGCTTTGGCATTTGACCTAAACTCAGTCTCCAAAGAAACATTTGTGATCTTTAATAACAATAGTTTCTAAAGAAGAACCATTGTGCCTGTTTCAAAATACTCAATACAATTAGATGAAAATAAAACTATGTTTTTCTCAGATTCTGACATATTCATTTAGAGCATCCAAATTCATGTTTTCATATAAAATGCATCAGTCTTCCTTTAGTGGCACAAAATTTCTAAATCTAAAGGAAATATTGTTATAATGCCAAGGGCACAGAGTAAATTTTCACTGTAATCACTCAATCAGTACATCTAAAGTTAACTTTGTTTTTACAGAAGCAGTGTAAAGACTTTGATTAAACTGTTCTTCAACAGTATTATTGTCTAAGTCATTGAGCTCAGTGGTTAGATTTAAACAAAAATGAGGCCTCCATATTGGGAGACCTTATAAAATTTAGTTAACTTCACTGTCTATACAAATCACATGCAGATCTCCTAAGCTCTTGACTTAATAAACCATTGTCATGTAAGAAGTGTCTAAGATACTCTACACTTACAAAGTTCTTCATTTGTATCACTATATTGAAATTAATTCCTAGTTTTACACAGCAGTTTCCTAATTGATTGAAGTTGTCTATAGTGGGTCTTTGGTGGAGTGGAAACAAGCCTTGCTATCTTACTGAAAGAGCTTTTAAAGAAAAATGTCTCATACATCACATCAAATTTACTATCAGGGGAGACTATGGTAATGCTTTCATGGGAAAAAGGAGAAGCTAACTATTATGCTGACAAACAGTAGAGTGTAGTGGCTGCACATATAAACTCCAGCCCCAGACTATTTGGGTGTCAATTTGGGGCTTTAACCTTGCCAGCTTATCCAGTGGGTCAAACACTATTTAACTTTTCTGAATCACTGAGTTGCTATGTCTAAAATAGAGGGAATGAAAGTTTTTGTTTCTTACACTGATGTGGATTACAGAAAATTTCTTAATATATTGCAAGTGCTTGAAAATATTGTTATTGACTTATATGGTATGTATAGTTGCAGGGTAGGGTAGAATGCATTCTCTAGCTGAGATCAGATTATCAATTTACTTTTTCTACCAGTCCTATTTTATTTTCTTTCTCTTGTTTCTTGAGAGCTTTCCTTAAGTAAATCATTATACATAAATTTCATCTCTATCTCTTCTATGGACCTTGATCTAAGGCCCTTAATATTGTAACTAATCTTGGGAAATGCGTGGTAATGATGGTATACTGGAATCAGATCACTCCTTGCTTAAATGGCACTATCAACATCATTTATTACAGGTAGAGTGCTGATTAGCTATTATCATGCAATATCAGTGCAATTATAATAATTTTCACTTGTAAACAATGATAAGCTGCAGGTGGAAAAAAATGCATTGTCTCTGGCAATACCTCTAGCATTTTAGAGAGACTCAAAATGGTATGGATCTGGATGGAGTGTTGATGCTTTAAAGAGAAAACAAATCAATTTAATCATTGAATTAACACAATGACAATCGATGTTTCTGGTATCTCTTTGCCTGGAGGGCAGTTTCAATGACCTATCCTCCCCCTAGAGAAAACAGTGTTCTGACATGGAAGCTGACTTGGAATAGAGCTTTGTGAGTGCACACACTTGGGAAACTTCAACTCACAAATATCTCAGAACACACTGATTGACAAACTCATCCATGATGGAAGATAAAAAAGCCAGATGCTTGAAGACTTGAAAAAGCCCCAATTGAGGCATGTATCTTAAAACACTGTCTTGATTACTCTTTTTTTCATTGCTAAGACAAAATACCTGCCACCCAAAATGAAGAAAGTAAAGCTGTATTTAGCTGACCATCTGTGAAGATTTCAGTCTAATCAGCTGGCTCCAAGCCAGCATGGTGTGGGACAGGGGCAACAGTTCAAGGCAGAAGGAAACAATAAAAGTAACAAGAACAAAAAGGTGGGGAAAGCAAGCTACTTCTCCTTTATTTTGTATACAGGCTACCTGACTACACCACTTTGGTGCCCTCCATTTCTATCAACTCAGGATATTTACAAAGTGAGGACGTTGACAGTCTGCTGAGTTACTTAGTGAAGCTTCTAAATGTCTCAATTGTCAAGTTGACACAATGGATCAACCATAACAGACATTACCCTTGCTCTCCTCAGAATCTGACACCACCTCGCCTTTATGACCCCATGCTAAAAATTAGAAAAAGAAAAACCAGAAAGATCTGAATGGCGGGTTCTTTTTCTACTAAATGTCTGTGTATCGAAGAAACTGTAGAACTGGCTAGCATGTCCTGGCAGGAACCACTCATGGAAGGATACCATCAGGGACAGTGGTAAAGATGGCTAAGAGGGAGTCTATGTCTGAGTATATGACTGTCTTGATTTTTCTTTTTTTGAGTTTTTTGTTTTGTTTTATTTTTCTGTTTTTTGGTGCACCAGGTATCCAACTCAGGACCTTGTGCTTGCCTGGAAAGCACTTACTTCACTGAGCTATCTCCCTGTACACAACCGTCTTTATTTTGGATTGAACTCTAATAAGAATTCTGGAAAATATTTCTTGTATGCTAGTGGATCAGCTTTTGGAAGTTTAGAAATACAGAACTGTCCTACCAATACAGTGTGGAAGAAAAAACTCTGAAAGAAATGGATGTGATAGAAATGATCTATCAGTCAAGATAGACTAACAAAAAGTTATCAATTTCCCTGAATAGTATAAGAGAATAATCTATTTTAAGTGATATATGTGCACCCGTGTTTATAACAGCACAATTTGTCATAGTCAAATCTTGGAAACAACCAAATGCCCATAAAATGAGGACTGCACGAAAAAGATGTATTTTTATGCAATGAAGTATTACACAGCTATAAAGAAAGACAAACTCAAAGGCTTCATAGGTAAGTGGATGCAACTAGAGGCTATACTCATAAGTTAAATAAATCAGTGCTGCACATGCAAATATTGTACTGTCTCCTTGGTGTGAGAACCTGAAAGTATAAATAAAACCTCAAAGGTATAATACATATAGAAGAATGGAAAGAAACTGAACATGAGTTTTTGGTGAATTCATGCACTTACAATATTTAAATGGCAATGGAATACCCATCGCTGACAAAACTAAACAAAAGATTGGCATACAAATGAAGGACCATTTTTAAATTTATTTTTATTTTTATTTTTTTTGTGGAACCGGGGATTGGACTCAGGCCCTTGTGCTTGCCACACAAGCGCTTATTCTACTGAGCCTTATCCCCGGCCCCTTTTATTTTTTTTTCATTTTTTTTATTTTTATTTTTGAAGGACCGTTTTGTATCTGTATATACAAAATAGTTAGGATAAATATGCAGCTACCTTATCTTAATTCAATGAGAAGAAATACTTGTACTAATAGTGTTTGGACAGGCTATCATGTCTGCCTCTTATACTATGAATAACCACTATGAAGACAACAATATGCAATGTATCAAATATTGAAACAGTCTTACTAATCGGTTTTGAAACTGTCTCATTGTATTTGTTTCTCAATAAAATTAATTTAAAAAGGATTAAGCAACAAAGATGACAGAAAGGAGAAAAGATAGGAAAAAAGGAGGGCGAAAATCACGCAAGTATATACACAGTGAGGCCAAGGTGATTATTACAACACCTATTGTAATAAGATGTAATTACATCTTACCTAAGATGTAATAGTTTACATCCATTTTTTGAAAAAAGTGGTTAATATTTTAGTATTTTCAGTTTGACTAACTCTGTACACTGATATCTGTGACCTCAGCAACTACAGAGAGGACAGCAATATGTAATAGAGGAAACATGGTTGAATAACTCTCACCTTGGTCCTCTAAATGTGCTATGTTTTTAATGTCCTATCAATTATTATAAAGCACGGGTTAATATTCAATTATTTGTGCAAGCTCACATAGCTATATCTGAGCAGTAGATTTGGCAATAAAATAAGTAATATAACAATCATAGTTAATATGCTATTCTTATTTTGAAAATCTGTAAAATATCTATCCTTGTGTTACCCTGTTTCTGTCTTTGTTTCTATTTGTTTTTTTACTTTGTTTTTGCTCTTCAAAATAAAATAAAAGTAATTAAGATTGAATTAATGGTTGTTGTATCAACACTGTTGGGAAAAATCTTAAAAATAATGGTAATATTTAAAAAGTTCAGACCTTTTTTTTTTTTGTATTTGGTACAGGGTCTCACTATGCAACTTGGACTCAGTGATACTCCTGTTTTCAACCTCTGAAGAGCTGGGATTACAGGTGTATTCCACCATGCCAAGACTTGGTGGCAAGCTCAGTGTGCCCAAGGGCATGTGGTGCTTTGAATGAAACCCCAGTCCTTGAGCTTGACTAAGCAGTTACTTAGTCCACCACCAGCCCTTGTAAAATGTTCAGAATGACATCCGTGATAAACTTCCCCACAAGATATTGTTTCCATGAATAAGAAATTATATCAGTAACTGTTTTACACTTTGCAAAGACTTTTCTCAAAAAAGAAATGTTGACTGGAAAACTGTTCCATTCTCAAAAAAGCCAGCTAGATACAACTGAATACAGTGTGCCATAATGCATTGGATCCTATTCCAGAATTGGAAGAAAGGGTGAAGTTTGTATGTGACCTCTTTCTTATATGGCAATATTTTATGAATGCTCATTATACTTTTAAATGACAGTGCCAATCTTGTTTTTTTCAGGGGAGTCTGTGTGTGTGTGTGTGTGTGTGTGTGTGTGTGTGCATGCGTATGCCTGTGTACAAAAAAGAGAATTATTAAACCTATTAAGTAGAATTTAACAAGTGATTATTATGGAAGATGTATGCAAATATTTTGTGAACTTATTTCAAATGTCTGCAAAGTTGAACTTATATAAAAATAATTTTCAATTTCTGTGAATTGAGGGAAGATGAAGTCAATGTTCACATGCTGGAATACCAACTGAAAGAAATATGTCAAAATATGATATTTGCAAGTGAAAAATGTAAGAGATTCAGAGGACAGAGTTATAATATCTGACATGATAATAATAACTGAAAATCTAGGAGAAGAGAAAATTTAAAAAGTGATGGAAAGGAATTACTAACTTATCACATTATAGCAATCAATTTTCCAGAATAAATTAAAGCCTTATATGAGCAGATTGAATGGGTACACCGAGTGAAGACTGGGGAAACCCTCACACAAATAGATATTTGGATTTTCTGTGAGAAATAAAAGCAGAGCAAATGCCAATATTAAAGGAGAAATTAGAAAGCAAATAAAAGGAGCAGCAGATTTCTCATCAGCAACAATGTTAGAGGACAGAAGAGAGCTAGGTGACTTTTTGAGTACTATGAAGACACCCTTAAGAGAAACAAAATCCAACCCAATCTTCTGCATCCAGCTATTAACATACTCATTGGAGTAATAGAAAGTTAATTCTACACTTTTACTGATTCACAGGATATGTCATCTAAATTGGTCTTTTGAAGAAAATACATGAGAAATGACTCCAAGTAGCAGTTTGGCAAACTGTGACCTGTGGACACAATTGGGTAGGCCATCTGCTTTTGTCAATAAATTTTTACTGGAACCCAGCCACAGTCATTTATTTACATGTGGCTGTTTCATAACACAACTGCAAAGTTGAACAGTTACAGCATACATCACTTGGCTCACAAACCTTAAAATATTTAGTCTATGGACGTATATAAAATGAATTTGACTCCTTTAAACAAATAAATAAAAAAAGATATCAGCCTCAATATAAGAGAAGAGGAAGAAGAGATAAAATTGTGGTGATCAAAAAATATCTAACCAATTTACACACACACACACACAAACACACTTGGGCACACATATATTTATGTATCACTTTGATCTAATTTTCTTCCAATTATCATTGATCATTTTAATTTTTTGCTATATGTCCATCTAACGGCCAATTCTTCCTTCAAATTTCTACAATGTTATGTAGAAATATTACTTGGTAAAGAGATAATCCAACTACATAATTTTCTATCTGTATATAAACTCAACTATGAATTTGGAAAGAAGGACCATGAGTTGTTACTGAATATTATATGTATCTCTTCTTACATAGTGATTTGTGGACTTAAAGGCACATAGTAAAGTTTCTGTTTTATATACCTCTTTTGATTTAGTATATTGTAATGCCTGGGAGAGCAGATTTGTTCGACTATAACTTCAGCTACTGAAATCTGTGCATACCAGAACAGCAAAAAATTACTAGTTCAAGATTAAACTAATTAATTAACTCAGCTAAATCTAGGGATTAGAAGGAAAGACTTAAAACTTTAGGACTCTTCTTCAAAGGAGCATGTTTATAGAAAGGGTCATACTGGATAGAACAAAATCTTACTTTTTTTCTTTTTGTTAATTTTAAATAATTTTATTGAGAAATACCAATGAGAATTTCCTAACTGATTACTAGCACATTTTCAATAATTAATACATTACATATTGCTGTCTTAGTGGTTATCCAATGTGCAAGATGCAAACATGATATCTTGTCTCAAATACTATTAGAACAAACTTCCCTATTCATTGAATTAAGAGAATGGATCTGTGTATCTATCCTAACTCTTTTGAGTAAAGCGATACAAAATGGTCCTTCATTTTTATCCCACTTTTTTGGTTAGTTTTGTCAGAGAAGTGCATTCTATTGTCATTTAAATACTGTAGGTGCATGAATTCAGCAAAATATCCCAAAGTAGTCCAGTACTCCACAATAGCACTGGGTTACCCATAAGATTGGCAATGTCAGAAGTTGTTGACTTGAACCTTTTAAAGCTCAGCCCATTAATATGGTTTAACTTTTAATACTTCATTTTCATACTTTTCTGCTGAGTGGTTAATGCCAAGATAAAGCAAGATCCATGTAACAAGAAATGTAACTTTGTATCTGTTAAAGTCAGTCAGATCCCCTCAGGATTTATCCTGAGACCCTGTACCACAGTTTGTAGCTCTTTTATCAGTGTCAGCCATGTGGATGAGTCACAGCCATTGCTTGACAAATTTGCTTTCTGGTAAAGCCTGAGAGAATATTTTCTCTACATGTAACTCGCCTTATGCACACTCTACATCATCATTCATTTTCCTCTGTGGTCCCATAATCTCTTTTATCAGAAAATTGGGGACACAGCTGAGTTTCAGGATGTTACAGTACAGGTTCTCCTATGTACTAAGTCTTCACTGACCTTGAAAAGCTAGACCCAAAATGTTGGCTGTCTGGTTGCCCTTCTTTTGCTCTAATTTTTGGTCTGCAAATGTAGGTTGTTAGCCTTCCAGAAGAGAAGCTTATTATTATTACCCTACAACATAGGCAGTTGAGTTTATCCTCACCTTCTGTCTGGATATCAAACATCTTAGATGCAACGTGGAACAGGTATCTTCCATCAATGATTGATATGTTAAACTTTGAGTCCCTCCATAATATGAAGGAAAAAGATTAAAAAGATAAAAAATAGGAATAAACACGTACCTATTTTCATACAAAAATTTAAAAATCTAACCATATCCAGCCTTGTAGCAGGACAGTACTTTGACATTTCCTTTTGTTTCTTGTTTTCATTTATTACACATTTTTTAAAACAAACATTTACTTGAGAAACAGTATGGCAGCAATTGTTATGTCATGACAAGAGGTACATAATTAGAAGAACAGAATGGCAGTCGTTCCAAGCATGACCCTACCATTACACATTGCTTTCTTCAGTGAAGTTGCTTGGTTCTTGGGTGTCAGCATATATAGTTAGTCAGGGTGAGAATCCTACCAATTAACTGCTAGTTTTGAAAACATGCTCAATTATTTTTCATAATTGCGAAACATATTTTAGATATGCATCAAGGTCATTTCACCATAAGAGAAATGAGAATTAATTTGACAGAAATGAGTTTATATTTCAAATAAAAATTGGAAAAGGAAAACTGGTTACTTTATCAAGATGGTTGTGTTGGTCTCATAATTGTCTTTGGCCAAATCTTTAACCTCTTCAGAATTTTACTCAAATTATATTTTATTGGTGAGGATTTTTCTGGCTGATAAAATTAAGTCCCATACATAGAGTGACTTATAAACTCAATAAACTCATTTTTTTTCTATTTCCAGAAGAGGAGAGTCCAAAGTAAGGGTGACTGTGGTTGGGTTGTAATAATGGTGCTGATTTTTAATGTGTCCTTACTTGGCTGGCAGGGAATAAGAGATCCTTTTGGGATTCCCTTAATAAGGACACTAAACCATTTCATGAAGGTTATACCCTTGTTACCTGATAATTTCCCAAAGCTCCTACAACCTATTAGTACAAGAAGTGATTTCCGGATTATGATGTCACTTTTCATGACATCATAATTGATTTCATAATTGATCCAGTGTGGAATACCTAAGCCTACATTCATTCATATTCCAACTTGAAAAACAAATTCAGAATGCTGTCAGGGATATATATATATATATATATATATATATATATATATATATATATATTGCTACGGCAGTATCAGGTTCATGTGAGATTCCTAATTACAATCAAGTAACTTACAATTTTCTTCCTTATTTTTTCTCAGTGATAGTAATTTCCAAACAGAATATTTGGAATACACAGCTTCTATGCAGTGAATGAGGAAAATACTTTTAAGATACTGTTATGTTTTTGATTTTTTGTAAGTTGAACAATACAGTACAGGACACATTTTGCAATAGTATTTTATAATAAATCACCCAAGAATCGCATACTAAAAGTGCATGAATTCTATCCACATACCAAATACTAAAGAACCCAGCTAAGTGTATAGAGCTCATAACAATGCCTCCTACTAAGCCAGCTGGGGCCTAGAGCCCACAGCAAAGTACCACACAGGCCCACTTCATGGATATGTGCTGGAAAGGCCCAAAGGTCAGTGGTGGAAGCTAGGAAGTCTAAGCCACCGGGATGAAGGATCTGTGCTAGCAGGCAGAGAGATCTGAAGTTGAGCTAGGAAGCAACAGTCAAGGTAAACACTAGAGCTCCCCTAAAAGTACCACAGCCAACATCAACAACAGTGTGGTCCCAAGCTTCTCCAGTGATAAGAAAATCTCAGTTCCCATCAGGACAGCCAATGCAACAAGCTTCATTAGGGTGAGCAGTGCAATATGTTCCCCCCTGGAGCCAGGAATTGATGCTCAAGATGAGGACCCAAGATTCTCCAACGATCATCAGCAAAGCCAGCACAACAAGGTACTCCCACAGAACAGCCCAAGGGAACTAGCAGCTTCCAGCAGCTCTAGCAGTTTCTCAGAACAACATCCCTGACAGCATTTCAGCAGCTTCTGCCTTTCTGGTGCTGTCAGCAGCCCTCAGGTGGGCCTCCCACACCCAGCACCATGCTAGTTAAATTCATCTAGGTGTTGATGACCACCAGCTAGCTATCCACCACAGTGACTATTAATTGAAATTCTGCCAGGAATGTCTGTATTGCTGAAGTGGAAGCCAGGAGGGAACAAGTAATATTAATCAAAGTGGATGGATCTCTATTCCCTGAGTTTTATGTGTATTTATATGTGACTGTTTGGAGAAAGGCCCTTCACAGCCCAGCCTGAAGCTTACCACCTATGCATTGACTAATGACACACTCCGTTCTCCTCCCTGAATTATGCTGAAGCTCTAAATAACCTCAATGAGATGTGGTCATATCTGATGACTAGGAAAGAAATGTTCAGTATGTTGTATTGACATTCATATAAAGAGAAAAATGCATGTTTCTCATTTTATGAAATGACAGAGAATAATGAATGCAAATAGAAGAAAGAAAACAACACAGAAAAACTGGAATAGATGGGGAAGTGGAGGTAATAAGAAAAAGAAAATATTAAATTCATGAATTATAAATGTTTTGGAAAAGCAGTATGTTAAACACTTGGGAAAAATTTTATACATTTCTTTTGGATAAAACATGACAATTTTCTCTATATGTGCACACATTCGTTCTTGCGATACACTAAATCTTGTTAGGCTTAAATTCCATGATTTTTTTAAATTATTTTTTCCATAATTTTATTGAGGAAATATAGCAATGAGACAGTGTCAAAACAAATTTGTAGGACAGTTTCAATAATAAACATGTTGCATACCCTTTTCCTAGTGGTTATTTGCTGTGCAAGATGCAGACATGATATCCTATTTACAAAGACTGTTACAACAAATCCCTCGATTCATTAAGAGAATGTAAGCATATATATACCCTAACCATTTTGAATACACAGATACAAAATGGACATTCATCTGTATCCCCCTTTTTTTGGTTTAGTTCTGTCATTTAAATATTCAAGGTGTGTGAACTCAGCAAAATATTCTAAAATAGTTCAGTAGTCCATAATAGTGTTGGGTCTTCTGCTTTACATGCAATGTCAGAAGTTGTTGATCTGAGTACCCTACAGCTCAAAATAACAATATGTCTTTACTTATAATTTGTTTTTACACTTTTCTGCTGGATGGCTAAGAAAAAGATAAAGCAAATCCTAAGCAACAAGAGTTGTAGCTTTTGGAACAGATAAGGTTTAGTCAAATACCCTCATGATTTATTCTGAGATCCTGTACCTCAAACTGTAGATCCTTTGTCAGTGTCAGCCATGTGGATGAGTGCCAGCCACTGCTTGGCCAAATTGCTCTCTGTGAAAGCCTGAGAGAATGTTATCTCTCCATGTGACTCTCCATAGACACACTATACATCATCAAACACTTTCCTCCTTGGCCTCATAATCTCCTTGATCAGAAAATTAGTGACACTACTGAGTTACATGACATTTCAGTACAAGTTCTCATATGGCCTGAGTCTTAATTGACCTTAGAAGTCTAGGGCCAATAAGTTGGCTTTGCAGCCCACCTTTTTCTCAAACTTTAGCCTTCAAACTTAGGTTGTTAACCCTCCGGAAGAGCTTATTGTTATTACCATACAACCGAGGCTGTTGAGCTTAACCTCACTATCTGTCTGAACATCAAAAAACATAGGCATAGCATGGAACAGGTATTTTTCATCAAGTATCGATATGCTGGATTATAAGAGCCTATAGAATATGATGAAAAAACATTAAAAAATTAAAACATGTTTTAAAAATAGTCATAAAGAATTATATAACTCTTATGTTACACATAAGTCCAAAAATCTAACCATATACAACCTGGTAGCAGGACAGTCCTGAAACATTCATTTCCTAACTCATGCCTTGATTCACTACCTCCTTCTTTTTGAAAAGTCATGTATTTGAGATACGGAATGGATGCAACTGGCATGTAATGACAAGGAGCCCATATTCAGAAGACCAGAATGACAGGCACACCATGCATGAACCTACTATTACAAATTGCCAGCTTCACTGCACTTGCTTAGTTGACAGGTGTCTGTGTATAGTTAGGGTGAGAATTATTCAAGTTATCTGCTTGATTCAAGAATCTTCTGAAGATTCTCAGGACCACTGACTTACCAATCTTCTACATATAACTTTATGGCTTGTCCCTGTCATGTTTCCAAGCTCTTCTCCTTGCTCTCTTTTCATTGTCTAGTCTTCAAATTCTTGCTTTCCTTTTAGTTGTATTATACCATTCAATTTGCATTTCTACTTTTGTGTACTTATGCACGGGAAACTGTACGATATTTACACGTGTGTCTGGTTTATTTCACTTATGAGTATATATTCAAGTGGCATCCATTATGAAGGATTCAAATTTATCATTCTTTATAGCTGAGTAATCTTCCATTGTATAAAAATACCACATCTTTTTCGTCCATTCCTCAGGTGATGGGCATCATGGTTGTTTCCAAGATTTGGCTATCACAAATTGGGCGGCTATAAACATAGGCACACATATATCACTATGATATGCTGTTTTCAGATCCTCTGAGAAAATTCCCAGTAAAGCAATAGCTGGATTAAATTGGATTTCCAGTCCAAGTTTTCTAAGGAGTCGCCACACTGATTTCGATAATGCTTGCACCAGTCTACATTCCCACCAGCAGTGAAGAAGTGTTCCATTTTACCCATAGCCTCTCCAACATTAGTTGTTGGTTGATTTCTTTGTAATAGTCATTCATTGTGGGATGAGATGATATCTCAATGTTGTTTTAATTTGTTTTTCACAGATTGCTAGGGATGTGGAACAATTTTTCACATATTTATTCGCTTCTTCAATTTCATCCTCTGAGAAGTGTGTGTTCATATCTGATGCCCATTTCGAAAGTGGGTCTTTAAATTATGGGGCCCTAGTGTCTTTTAGTTCTTTATAAATTCTAGAGAGCAGACCTTTGTCTGAGTACATTATTGTCATGATTTCTTCCAAGTTTGTGGGTTGTCTTTTCATTTTGTTGGTAATCTCTTTTCACGTGTGAAAGCTTCTCAGTAAGAGCAGGCCCCAGTTGTTAATTATTTCTAGTGTTTCCCGTGCAATTTAATTTTTCTCCATGAACACTTTGCCTACTCCTATGTCTTCAAGAATTCCTCCTACTTTCTCTTCCAGGAGTTTTAGTGTTTCTATTTTAATGTTTAGAACTTTAATCCATTTTGATTTTAGCTTAGTGGATGATAATAGATGTTTGTCAAATTTTAGTTTTTGGCATGTAGAGAGAAAGTTTTTCCAGTGTCATTTGTTAAAGAGGTTATCTTTCTTCCAGTGATTATGTTTGGCCCCTTTGTCAAAGATAAGGTGACTGAGTGTGTTGCTAGTGACTTCAGGATCTTATAATTTATTCCATTGATCCTCAGGTCTATTTTATTGTCAGTACCATGTTGATTTTATCACAGTACCTTTGCAATATAATTTCAAGTCAGGAATTGTAATACCTCTTTCCTTGTCTTTATTGCCCAGGATTGCCTTTGCTATTCTATGGTCTTTTCTGGTTCCAAATAAATCTTAGGAATGATATCTCTACCTCTGTGATGTTTGCTGGTGACAGCTTGATAAGGATTGCATTAAATCTGTACAGAAATTTTGGGAGTAAGGCCATCTTTGCCATGTTTATTCTTCTCATCCAGGAGCATAGCATATTGTTCTGAAATCCTCCATGGTCTCTTTTTTAAGAGTACTGTAATTTTTCTTGAAAAGTTCTTTGAATTCTTTAGTTATATTAATTCCAAGTTATTTCATTTTCCCCAGTGCTATTGTAAAAGGTTTTGTTTCTATAATTTCCCTCTCAGTGTGTTTGTCATCTGTGTAGAGGAATACTATTGACTTTTGGGTATTCAATTTGTATCCTACTATGTTACTGAATTTCTGTATTAATTCCAGTAGCTTCTTGGTGGAGTTATTTCTGTCTTCCATCTTAAGTATCATGTAATCTGCAAATAATGATAATTTAAATTCTTCTTTACCTTTTCTTTTCCTTTTATTTCTCTCTTTTGTCTAATGGCTCTAGCTAATGTTTACAGAACTATATTGAATAAGAGTGGTGAAAGAGCACATCCTTGTCTTGTACCAGACTTAAAGTAAAAGATTTCAGTTTTTCCCCATTTAGAATTATGTTAGGGGTTGGGTTTTCATAAATGGCTTTTACCAGATTGAAGTAGAGGCCATCTATTTCACTTTTATTTAGAACTTTGAACATGGATGAGGGTTGGACTTTGTCAAAAGCCTTTTTGGTATCAATGGAGAGAGATTATCATGTGGTTTTTATTTTTCACTCGTTTTATATAGTATATTAAATTGATAGATTTTCAAATATTGAAACATCCTTGCTTCCCTGGGATGAATTCAACGTGATCATCATGTATGATCTTCTTGATGATTTTCTCAATTCTATTTGCTAGGATTTTATTGAGGATTTTTGCATCTGTGTTCATGAGGGAGATCGTTCTGTAGTTCTCTTTCTTAGTTGCGTCTTTCCCTGGTTTTTGGTGTCACTATAATACTTGCCTCAGGAATTATTTAGGGAGGATTACTTCCTTTTCAATTTCATTGAAGAGCTTTGAGGAGTAAAAAGACAAGATCGTCCGTAAATTTCTTGTAGAATTCAGCTGTGAATCTTTACGGACCTGCAATTTCTCTGTCAGTAGTTTCTTAATTACATCTCATATTTCATTGGCTGTTATTGGGCTACTGAAAATGATTATATCTTGTCGATTCAACTTTTGTAATTTGTACCTTTCTAGGAATATGTCCACTTTGTGTTTTCTATTCCGTAGCAGTAATAATTCTCAAAGTAGCTATTGATAACTTCTGAATTTCCAATAGGTCTCTGGTAATGACACCGTTTTCATTCCTTTTTGATTTAATTGAATTTTTACTTTCCTCTTTTTGATGAGGTTAGCTATTGGCTTATGGATTTTATTTACTCTTTCATAGAACGAGATTTTTTTCATTAATTCTTTGAACTCTTTTCTTCATCCTAATTGAATTAATTTCTACTCTAATCTTTATGATTTCCTCCATCTTTTGGCTCTGGGTTTGGTTTGCTCTTTCTTTCTTTTCTAGTTGTTGAAGTTGCAACACTAGTGTGCTTATTTGTTCCCATTCTCTTTTCCTAATGTGTGAGTTCACAGCTATGAATTTCCCTCTAAGAACTTCTTTCATCATGTTCCAAAAACTACGATAATTTCTGATTTAATTTTCATTGAATTCTAGATATTGTTGATTTTCTTGTTTAATTTCATCTGTGCCCCATTAGTTGCTAAATAGGGTGTCATTTAATTTCCATGTATTTAGGGTGTCTTTCTGGTTTCTTTTGTTATTTATTTAATGTTTCATTGTGCTGTGATCAGATAATATGCATGGGATAGTTTTTGTTTTCTTGCATATACTTAAGCATGACCTATGGACCAGTATGTCTTCTAGTTAAGAAAATGACCTGTGTGAAGCTGAGAAAAATGTGTATTCAGCTGTGTTTGGGTGGAACACTCTGTATATGTTCTCCAAGTCCATTTGTTTCAAGCTCAGGTTCAGGTCTGTTTTAACTTTGCAAATTTTTTGTCTCATTGACCTGTCTTTTTGCGATAAGGGTGTGTTAAGGTCTCCTACTAGGATTTTGGTATCGGATATAAGATTTTTCATGTCCATAAGATTTGTTTTATATACTTGGGTGCTCCTGTGTTTGATCCATACATATTTATGAGTGTTACTACTTCCTTTTGAATTTCTCCTCTAACCAGTATAAATTGGCTTTCTTTATTTCGCTTGATCATTATTGGTTTGAAGTTGAGACTCTCTGAGAATAGGATTGATATCCCTGCTACTTTTTTGAGGTGCTGGGCCAAGTAGTATTGTTTTCCATCCTTTGACTTTCAGCCTATGAATGTCTTTTTGAGTTAAATGTGTCTCTTTTATAAAGCATATTGTCGGATTTTGTCTTCTAATCCATTGTGCCAGTCTTTTTCTCTTAATTGGTGAGCTGAGTCCATTTACATTGATGGCTATATTTGAGATGTATTGTTAGTCAAATGTATTGACTTACAATTGACATGACATTTACCTGTTGACGTTTACTCCTTTTTATCCTGTTTTTAATTGTTTGCCCTATTTAGTTGGTTGCTTCTGATCACATTCGTGGAGTTCTGATCATTTTGGTTCCTCTCTAGAACATTGTTCAGTAGCCTGTGTGGAGTTGGCTTTGTCTTCATGAAATTCTTTAGTTGTTCTTTGTAGTGAAAGTATTTCACTTCTCCATCAAACGTGAGAATTTTGCATTGTATAGTAGTCTGGTTTGAAATATATTTTCATACAGGACTTGAAGTACTCTGCTCCATGCTCTACTTGCCTTCATGTTTTGTGAAGAGATATCGGCCATAATTCTGATGGGTTTTTCCTTTGAATGTGATCTATTTCTTTTCTTTAGTGGCTTACAGTATATTATTCTTGAGCTGAATTTCTGGGATCTTCACTATTGTATGCCGCGGAGTGTTTTTCATTGGGTTGAGGTTACTTGGCATTAGGTATGCTTCGGTTATCTGAATGTGAGATTGTTTCCACATATTTGGGAAGTTTTCTGCTATTACTTCTTCCCATGATTTTCAATGTGCTTTTTCTTAACTCCTTCTTTCTGATTGATACCTATTTGTATCACATTGTTCATCTTTGCATCGTCTTCTAGCGATGGATTATTTTTTCCTGCATCCTAGTTGTATTTAAGAGATCCTTTCTTACCTTATCACTAGCTGCACCAGCAAATTCAAGATCTGAAATTCTGTCTTCACTTTCAGTCGATCTTGCAAGCTTGTGATTGAGATTTTCAGTTACTCTATATCTCTTTGACTCTCCTTCATGTGATGTATTTCTTTCCTGTATTACTGATTGATGGAATACATCATTTTTCTCATCTCTAATTTTTTTATCAATGTCTTCTTTATAAGCAGTTAGTAATTCTTTTACTGTAGCGTTTTCTTCACTTTGGGTATCTTCCCTATGTTTCTTTTCTTGATTCCTTACTTCAGATGGTATCATTTCACAGAATACATTTTTGTTTTATTTTTTTCCAAAATTTTATTGAGAAACAAATAGCAATGAGACAGTTTCAAGCCAAATTAGTAGGCCAGTTTCAATAATTAACAAATTGCAAACATGCCTCCTAGTGGTTAATTGCTATACAATATGCAAAATTGATATCCTACTTATAAAGACCATTAGAACAAGTCCCTCTATTCATTAATAGAATGTAACTATATATTGATCCTAACCACTTTGAATACACAGATACAAAATGGATATTCATCTGTATCCCCTTTTTCTGTTAAGTTCCATCATTTAAATATTATAGGTGTGTAAGCTCAGCAAAATGTCCTAAAAGTGTTCAGAAGTCCAAAATAATATTGGGTCTTCCGCTTTATTGGCAATGTCACAAATTGTTGACCTGAGTCCCCTACAGCTCAACATAATACCCTGGCTTTACCTCTTATACTTCATTTTTATACTTTTTTGCTGGATGGTTAAGACCAAGGTAAAGCAGCGCCTATGCAACAAGAGTTGTAGCTTTTTGGTATGATAAAGTCAGTGAAAACCCCTCAGGATTTATCCTGAGATCTTGTACCTCAGATTGTAGAATCTTTATCAGTGCCAGGCATGTGGTTGAGTCACAGCAAATGCTTGGCCAATGTGCTCTCTGTGAAAGCATGAAAGAATGTTTTCTCTTTATGGGACTGTGCTTAGGCACACTACATCATTGATCACTTTCCTCTTTGGCTTCATAATCTACTTCATCAGAAAATTTGGGAAATTATCAAGTTACATGACTTTACAGTACAAGTTATCAAATGTCCTGAGTCTTAATTTATCTTGGAAGGCCAGGGCCAAACTGTGGGCTTTCCTTGTGGCCCTCCTTTTTCTCTAAATTTGGTGTGCAAACTTAGGTTGTTAACCATGCAGAAGACAAGCTTATTGCTATTACCATACAACCTAGGCTGTTAAGCTTAACCTCACTGTCTGTTTGAATACCAAACATCTTAGGCATAACATAGAACAGGTATTTTTCACCGAGTATTGATATGTTGAACGTTATGTCACTATAGAATATGATGAAAAAACGTTAAAAATTAGAATATATTTTTAAAAATTGGCACAAATAATTATATACTTCGTATATTTACACATAACTTCAAAAATCTAACTATATACAAGCTTGAAAGAGGATAGTCCCACAATATTCCTTATCTAATCTCTTGCCTTCTTTCACCTCCCCATTCTTTTTGAACAGTCATCTACCTGAGAGACAGCACAGCAGCAATTATCATGTCATGACTAGCAGCTCATATTCAGAAGACCAGAGTGACAGGCACTTCAAGTATGAAACTACTATTACAGATTAGCATCTACAGTGCAGTTGCTCAGTTCACAGGTATCAGTATATATAGTTATTCAGGGTGATAATCTTTCCAATTAACTGCTAGATTCAAAAATCTTCTGGAGATTCTCAGAATCATTGCCTTGTTCATCCACTACATGTGACTGTATTGCTTAATATTTTCATGTTTCCTAGCTCTCCTTCTTTCTCTCCTTTGATTAGTTAGTCCTCGAGATCCTGCTTTCCTTTAACTTGTGTTATACCTTTCTATTTGTATTTCTTCTTTTGAGTTCATATACTAAGGAAACTATACAATATTTACACATGTGTGTCTGGTTTATTTCACTTATGAGTATATGTTCAAGTGGCATCCACTTCGATATAAAGGCTTCGAGTTTATCATACTTTATAGCTGAGTAATACCCCATTGTGTAAAAATACCACATCTTTTTCTTCCATTCCTCAGGTGAGGGGCATGTTGGTGGTTTTGAAGATTTGGCTACCACAAATTGTGCTGCTATAAACATAGGCACAAATGTATCACAATGATATGATGATTTCAGATCCTCTGGGAAAATTCCCACTAGAGGAAGAGCTGGTTTACATGGGATTTCCAGTCCAAGATTTCTTTCTTTTTTTATTGCAGAACCAGGGGTTAAACTCAGGTCCTTGTGTTTGCCAGGGAAGCGCTTCTTCGACTGAGCCATCTCCTTGGCCCAAGTCCAAGATTTCTAAGAATTCTCCACAGTGATTTCCAAAATGGTTGCACCAGTCTACATTCCACCAGCAATGAAGAGGTGTTCCTTTTTCCCCACAGCCTCTCCAGTATTTGTTGTTGGGTGATTTCTATATGATAGCCATTCTTTCTGAAATGAGATGATATGTAAATGTTGTTTTAATTTGCATTTAGCGGATAGCTAGTGATGAGCAATTTTTCATATATTTATTCACTTCTTTAATTTCATCTTCTGAGAAGCGTGTCTTTAAAATTTTGGTCCCTAGTGCTTTTTAGTTCTTTATAAATTTTAGAGAGCAGATCTTTGTCTGAGTACTTATTTGTCATTATTTTTGCCAAATTTGTGGGTTTTCTTTTCACTTTGTTGGTAATTTCTTTTGACATGAAAAAATTTCTCAGTAAGTGCAGGTTGCAGTTATTAATTCTTTCAATTGTTTCCCGTGCGATTTGATTTCTGTTCATGAGGTTTTTGCCTACCCCTATGTCTTCAAGGGTTCCAACTTCTTTCTCTTCCAGGAAATTTTGTGTCCTGCTTTTATGTTTAAGTCTTTAGTCCATTTTGACTTTCCTTTAGTGCATGGTGATAGACCTGGGTCAAGTATTAGTTTTCAGCATGTAGAGATCCAAGTTTTGCAGCACCATTTGTTAAAGAGGCTATCTTTCTTCCAGTGAGCATGTTTTGCCTCTTTGTCAAAGATAAGATGACTGAGTTTGTTCGTAGGGTCTTCAGCATTTTCTAATCTATTCCATTGATCCTCAGGTCTATTTTGTTGCCAGTACCATGCTGATTTTACCACAGAGGGCTTGTAATGTAATTTCAAGTCAGGAATTGTAATGCCTCCTGCCTTGTCTTTATTACCCTGGATTGCCTTTGCTATTCTAGGTATTTTCTGATTCCCTATAAACTTTTGGACAGATTTCTCAACCATTATGAGCTATGCTGGTGGTAGTCTGATAGGGATTACATTAAATCTGTACAGTTATTTTGGGAGTATGACCATCTTCAAAATATTGTTTCTTCCTATCCAGCAGCAAGGAATGTTTCCATTTGCTGAAATCCTCTATGATCAGTTTTTTAGGAGTACTGTAATTTTCCTTGAAAAGATCTTTGACTTGTTTAGTTAGATTAATTCCAAGGTATTTCATTTTTCTCCGTGATATTACGTGTTTTTTTTGTTTTTTTTTTTTGTTTTTTTTTTTTTTTTCGGAACCAGGAATTGAACTCAGACCCTTGTGCTTGCCAGGCAAGCACTTATACTACTGAGCCTTCTCCCCACCCCCAAATGGTTTTGTTTTTGTTTTTGTTTTCCTCCATGATATTGTAAAAGGTATTGTTTCTATAATTTCCCTCTCAGTGTGTTTGTTGTCTGTGTAGAGGAAAACTATTAACTTTTCGTTATTGAATTTATAACCTGCTATTCTACTGAAGTTCTGTATTAATTCTAGTAGCTTTTTGGTGGAGTTTTTTGGGTCTTCCAAGTAAAATATCATGTCATCTGCAAATAAACATAGTATAACTTCTTCTTTACCTATTCATATTGCTTTTATTTCTTTCTCTTCTCTAATGACTATAGCTAATGATTCCAGAACTATATTGAATATTAGTGGTCAGAGGGAATTGTCTTGTACCAGATCTAAGAGTCAAAGACTTCAGTTTTTCCCCATTTAGGATTATGTCAGCTGTTGGGTTTTAATAAATGGCTTTTACCAGAATGAAGTAGAGCCCACTATTACAATTTTCTGTAGGACTTTGAACATGAATGAGTGCTGGACTTTGTCAAAAGCCTTTTCTGCATCAATGGAGAAGATCATGTGGTTTTTAGTTTTTGCTCTATTGATAGTGTATTACATTTATACATTTTCAAATATTGATTCATCCTTGTATCCCTGGGATGAATCTCACCCTCTCATGGTGTATGATCTTCTTGATGATTTGCTGTATTCTACTGGCTAAGATTTTATT
>NW_004524818.1:1098602-1110092 GCF_000260255.1 Octodon degus | reverse complement strand
GGTCCCTGTGTTTTGCTAAGCTTGTTCTAAGTAGGTGCTTTAGACCACTGAGCCATCTCACCAGCCCCTATTTCCAGTTTCATTGCACTGTGGTCAGATAACGTGTATGGTATAATTTCTATTTTTTACTTACACCTAAGCATGAGTAATGGACCAGTTTGTGGTCCACTTTAGAAAATGGCCCATGTGCGGCTGAGAAAAATGTGTATTCAGCTGTGTTTCTGTGGAACATTCTGTATGTGCCAACCAATTCCATTTGTTTCAAGCTCTGGTGCAGTTGTGGAATTTCTTTGCTAAGTTTTTGTCTGATTGATCTATCTTTTTTGAATAAGGGGGTGGTAAGATCTCCTGTTAATATTGTGGTAATGGATATTAGATTTTACGTGTCAATTAAGATTTGCTTTATATAGTTTTGTGCTCCCTTGTTTGGTGCTGACATATTTATGAGTGTTAAGTCTTCCTCTTTAATTTTACCCCTAAGCAGTATATATTGGTCTTCTTTATTTCACTTGATCATTGTTGGTTTGAAGTTGAGACTCTCCGAGAATAGGATTGCTAGCTCTGCTGTTTTCTGAGGTGCTGGTTCATGTCGTATTGTGTTCCTTCCTTTGACTTTCAGCCTATGAATGTCTTTATGAGTTAAATGTGTTTCTTGTATACAACATATTGCTGGATTTTGTTTCCTAATCCACTGTGCCAGTCTATTTCTCTTAATTGGTGAATTGAATCCATTTACGTTAATGGTTAGAATGGAGATGTATTGACTTATGATTGACATGTTATTTACCTGTTGTCATTTACTCCTTTTTCTCCTGTGATTAATTGCTTACCCTATTTGTTTGGTTACTTCTGATCTCATTAGTGGAGTTCTGATCATTTTCATCCCTCTCTAGAACATCTTTCGGTAACTTGTGTAGTGTTGGCTTTGTCATCATGAAATTCTTCAGGTTTTCTTTGGAATGAAAGTATTTCACTTCTCCATCAAATTTGAAAGAGAATTTTGCAGGGTACAGTATTCCGGGCTGGAATTTGTTTTCATAGAGGAATTGAAGTACTCTGCTTCATGTTCTTCTTGCCTTCATGGTTTGTGAAGAGAAGTCCACCGTAATTCTGAGGTGTTTTCCTTTTAATGTGTTCTATTTCTTTTCTCTAGTGGCTTGCAGTATATTATTCTTGTGCTGAATATCTGGCATATTGACTATTATATGTCTTGTTGTGGTTTTAATTGGGTTGAGGTTGCTTGGCATTCTGTATGCTTCAGTTACCTCAATATCAGATTGTTTCTTCATATTTGGGTAGTTTTCTTATATTACTTCTGCCCATATTTCTTTCATGTCATTTGTTGTTTTTTTTTTAATTTTATGTGTGTGTGTGTGTGTGTGTGTGTGTGTGTGTGGCCAGCTCAGCCCACCAGGGGGCGGGGCTGGCTGGCATGTGGTGCTGGGGGATTGAACCGTGGTCCCTGTGCTTTGCTAAGCTTGTTCTAAGTAGGTGCTTTAGACCACTGAGCCATCTCACCAGCCTCGCTTTCATGTTATTTGTATTGAATCCTTCTTTCTCATTGATGCCTATTAGTCTCACATTGTTCATCTTTGAATCATCCTGCAGGTGATGGATTACTTTTTCTTGCATCCTAGTTCTTCTTAAGATATCCTTTCTTACCTTTTCCCTAGCTGCCCCAGCATCTTCAAGATATGAAACTCTGTCTTCAGTTTCACTTAAACAATTTTGCAAGCTTGTGATTGAGAATTTAATTTCCTCCATATCCCTTTGACTCTGCTTCATGCAATCTATTTCTTTCCTGCATTGCTCATTCAAGGAATCCATCATTTTTCTAATCTCCTCTATTTTTTAAACTATGTCTTCTTTAGAAGTAGTTATAAATTTTTTACTACAGTATGAGTTCTGATAATTATTTTTTATTTCAGAAAATAATTCCACTCTGAGTTCCTCTATAACTTTCTGGGGTTTCTTATTTACTATCAATGCTATTTTTTCATACGTTTGAGCTGAGCTCATAGAAAAGAATTCCACTCTGAGTTCCTCTATGATTTTCTGCTTTTGCTTTTTTTGATGAATATTTATTTATTTATTCTTATTTTATTTATTTTTTATTTTTTTTCAACAAATAGTACACTGCATATATTCTTCTTAGTGGTTAATTGCTGTACAAGATGTGGACTTGAGATCCTATTTACAAACACCATTAGAACAAATCATTCTATTCATTATGAACGCTATTAATTCATACATTTGAGCTCAGCTAGTGTCCTCTGAACTTGTTCTTGGTGGGCATTGTGTTTCCTCCACATGTTTCTGCATTTGATTCTTTACTGCAGATGTTACCAATTCAGGTATTTCTTTTTTTATTTCCAATCTGAGTTCCTCTATACATTTCTGCAGCTGTTTCTTTATTTCAGAAGCCATTGATTCATTGCTTTCAGCTGTGTGATTCCCAATTTTTTCTATGTTAATGTCTTCTGCCCTTGTTATGGGTGGGCTTGGGTGTTGAGATTGCATTTTGGTCCTTCTCATTGTCATTTTTTGTAGCACTGTTTTCTGACCTGTGTCGTAGATCTTTGTTGCAGTTATATCCTTAGCACCTACTGAAGTTCAGGTATAGATCTACAAGGTTTGGATTTATCCAGTTGTGCCTGGCTTGGGGCTGGCTGTTGTGCTCAATTCCTTCCTGTTGCTGCCCTTGGTGTGAACCTGTTGTGCCCCTCTGGCAAGATGTTCTGCTCCTGGACTAGCTGGGTCTTTCTGTCCCCTACACTGTCTGCAGGGAGTGCACGTAAAGGGTTTCACCCCAGTCCTGTATTCCAGGCCTGAGCTAAGTCTGTAGGTGACAAGGTGGAGTAGAGGGGAGAGGCATCTCTCCAATACACTCACCAGCCCTGGACTAGGACTGGATCTGGGGGGTTCCTGGAAGGCGACAGAAATTCCTACTCTGTGGGCAGGGTGTGTGCGGGGTACTATTGAATGATGGGGAGCGTAACAAGTGGATGAAAAAGGGTGTCACCCACGCTGTGCCTGGGCTGGGAGCAGTAGGTCATGCCAGCACAGGTTAGCCAGAAGCTCTCCCACACACTTACCAGGCCTGGGCTAGGACTGTTTCTGGGGCTTTCTGGAATGCAGCAGAGATTCCTACTCATCGTTAGGCATAGAGGATGTGCTGCAGAGTGGTGGGGGGCATCCCAAGGGGGAGGAAGAGTGTCTCACCCAAGCTGTGTCTGGGCTGGAACCAGTAGGACCCGCTGGCGCAGTTTAGCTGGAAGCTTTCCCACACATTCACCAGGCCTGGGCTAGCACTGGGTCTGGGGGTTCCCGAAACACCACAGAAATTCCTACTCGGCCTCTTTTTTTGTTTTAGAAAAGAATTCTGCTCTGAGTTCCTCTATAACTTTCTGCTGTTGCTTATTTATTATTGATGCTATTAATTCACACATTTCAACTGAGCTAGTGTCCTCTGCACTTGTTTTTGGTGGGCATTGGGTTTCCTCCATATGTTTCTGCATTTGTTTCTTTACTGCAGATGTTATTAATTCAGGGATTTCTTTTTTCGTATCCCATTTGAGTTATGCTATACTTTTCTGCAGTTGTTTCTTTATTTCAGAACCTGTTGATTCATTGATTTCAGCTGTGTGGTTCCCAATTTGTTCAGTGTTAATGTCTAGTGCAGTTATAACCTCAGCACCTACTGAAATTCAAGTTCAGGTCTACAAAATTTGGGTTTATCCTGCTGTACCTGGCTTGGGTCTCGCTGCTGTGCTCAGCTCCTTTCTGCTGCCACCCTTGTGAGTGATACTGTTGTGTCCCCTGGCAAAATGTTCTGCTCCTGTATAGCTGGGTGGCTTTGTCCCTAATCTCTCTGCAGGGATTTTAAGTGCAAGATTTCACCTCAGGCCTGTATGTCAGGCCTGAGCTGAGTCTGGAGGGGCAAGTTGGAGTACGGGGGAGAGGAAGCTCTCTCACACACTCTCAGGCCCTGTGCTATGGCTGGATTTTGGGGTCCCCAGAATGCGACAGAAATTCTCACTGGACGGGCTGTGTGGTATGTGCTGGGGTGAATTGGGGGTCTTCCCAAGAGGGTGGAGAGGGTGTCACCCACTCTGAACCTGGGCTGGCACAGGTAGATCCCCCAGGCGCTAGGTTGCTGGAAGCTCTCCCACGCACTCAATGGGGCCTGTGCTAGGCCTGGATTTTGGGGTCCCGAGAACGAGGCAAAAATTCTTACTGGGTGGGCGATGTGGGGGGTACTACCGAGTGGTGCGGGGGCTTCCAAGGGGGTGGAAGAGGGTCTCACCCACTCTGCGCCTGAGCTCAGACCTGCAGGTTCCACTGGCGCAGGGTAGTTGCAAGCTTTCCCACACACTCACCATGGCCTGGTGTAGGACTGGCTTAGTTCCGTGATACTTTTAAAAACTAACTGAAGAGAGGATCAAACCTCTCCCCACATGTAGTAAATGTTTCTATGACTGAGGTTTTCTACTTTGCTTTTAATGTTAAGGTATAGATGTAGAGAATATAGTCACAGTTTCTGAAAATTCTCACTGGAAACTGGCATTTTAATCCTCCACTTCTTTTTCAGATTTGGACTTTTAAGATCCAAATAAAGATGAAAAGTGGTATCAGAGTTTGCTTGTTACATTTAACAGGGTAAATTATAGGTCAGTGACAATGCATGTACATTCATGTAAATACACAGAAATTGGCTTAGGATATAACAATATTTTTTGAGATTGTATCTCATTATAGAATGCAGGATGATCTTGGACACACCATGTAGCCTAGACTGACCTTGAACTCATGATGCTTCTCTGGCCTCACCCTTCCAAGTTCTGGGGTTACAAATGTGTGACACCATGCAATTTCACATACAGAAAAATTGTAAATGGTTATTGTATAATTCATTTAAAATTGTTTTGTAGTACGGTAACTTCTATAGTTGGGATTTGTGTGCATCTTATTTTCATAGTTTTTTGAAAATTGATTGTAAACATTAATGTTGCAGAGTTTACAACAAAATTTTCCATGAAAAGCAAAAGAGGTGAGGCATCATCCACCAGGTGGGAATTAAAAAGATCATTAAACTGAAAAAATTTATTCATAAAGTCACAATCTACTTTACATAAATAATACAAAAAACAATATCTTGATAATGTGGTGACTCTAATAGTTCCTGATAGGTTTTTGTTGTTTCTGTTTTTGTGGAACCGGGGATTGTACTCAAGACTTTGTGCTTGCCAGGCAAGAGCTTATTCTACTGAGCCATCTCCCTGACCCCTTATAGTTTAATTTTTTAAGGAAAATACTGGAGCATATGACAAACAGAACGCAAATAATTTTTCTATTTATTTTGAGACAAATTCTAGTATTGTATTTCACAATGACAAAACAAAATCCCAAATAACTCAATGATTCAAATTCTCCAAATGTATCCTCTGAGTGTATAGCTGGGAATACACACACACACACACACACACACACACACACACCACTGTGCTGTAAACTATTATTTAATATTATATAATTTCGTGGAGTGTGACTACCATTTAGAAAGATTCCTCAAATGAGAATTTAAATAACAAGAAAGTAATAATTTTCTTCAAGCAGACAGTAAAATAAAGAATTTGAATGTAGGCCTAGCTGAGTCTTAACTTCTACATTCTCCCATCTCTAAAGGCATATATTTTGATGCTTGCATTCAAGTAGTTAATAATCTAGTTGGAAGTCACTGAACGTTGTTCTAAATACAAGAGTAGATAAGTAAACACTGTGAGGATAATCGCCTTTATTACAGCCTACCAAGCACAAATAGGTGTACTGTTTAAGGATCTGTAATGGAAGAGAATCAATAAATTATCCAAGGGACTATACCAGGCTTATGAGATCAGAGGTGATGTATTCCATTGTGCCCTTGTGTACACTAGAGAGCTAGAGGATCTGGCAACTGCTCCTCTCAAGAACACGGAAACAGCTGAAAGAGAGTGACCAAGGGTGCATCACTAGCCTGAGACTGATGACCTGCCAGGAGCCTGCAGAGTCCCTGGTGTGAATCTGCACCAACAAAATAAAGAAGCTGAGGTCTGATGTTCTCAGGCAAGGGCAGTAAGTAACAAAGATGTGTTTGTTGCAGAAGAATGGAGCTTTGACTTTCTACTTTCACTTTCATTCTTCCTGTTCCATACACAGCCCCGAAGCAACTTCCCCTATCAGTTTTCTGGCCTACATACAAATTATCACTGGAAACCCATCCCCTGAACATTCCCAGAACCATGCTTTAGTTTCCCACTAGGCATCTCTTAATCCTTTCTACAGAATAATTACAATTACAGGTCAAACAGGGTGGTTCTCAAGACGACAAGAATTCCATTGAGATGTTGGAAGACAAACGTCTTCAGATTTCCATAATTAGTTGTTTTCTTACAAATGGAACAAATAACAAAATAAACTTCCAACTCTCTCAGACTCCATTAAGCTTTGGTTGTTGATAGTCAAGCATTATCTGATTTAAATTTCAATGGGGTAAACTTTTTATGAGCTCAAAATTCATGGACGAATGTCCACATTCTTTGCAACATTTTGCCTTTGGGGTATTAATGAGTTATTTTCTATATTCTATTTTGTTCTGTGGGAAAAAATCAGTCATAGAGCCAATATGTAAGAACTTCAGCTTATGTTTCCACCTATCTACCTATTGAACTTTCCTGCTCAATGAATACATTAATGGAAAGTTGTTTTAGCCTACAGAGACTGATCACAGAATGAATTAATGAAACCAGAATCACACAGAATATTCTTCCTTTGGTTGGAATATCTTTCATACAGAACACTATAGTGATCGAAACCTTTTAATACCTTCCAGTCATTTTTATAGGTCTTCATGAGTATTACAGGTATGATTATTCTACTGAATTTTTTGCTCATCTCATTGAGTCCCCTTCGCTGACTGACTACTGAGGACCGTAGATGTTCTTGCGGGCCACCTCATGTCTGGGATCTGCTTGCTGTCACATGCAGTGGTTGGTGCTCATCTTGGAGGAAGGTGTTGGGCAGCAGCTGCTGAGCTTAGAGGCCTTGTGCGAGCATACAGAACATCCTGCAGTGCCTGAGTCACTGCCTGTCCCAGTGGGAGCTGCTTGAGCCCTGGCAAAGGAAGACCCAGCAGGATGGCTAGAAGGCCAAGGGCAGCAGTGTGGCTCACTGGCCTGGGTTTCCTACTCGATGTCACCCTTGGTCCCTCTGATTTGTGTCTTTTGCAAGTTCTCAGCAACTTACAGAACTCCCATTTCTCCCCACTGCCTATCATCTTCTGTGCTTCTGAGATGAGAACAACTTGTGTAACATCAACACCTAACTTAAGAAAGACATGCATTATGTGGTAGTAACAAACCTGATGGTTTGAGACAACCCATACACATCCTCAACATAGAAAGATCAAGAGCAAAACAAATTCATCCACACCGCTGGGGACACAACTGGCTTCCAGATTTCAAGGGGGAATTCCAAACAGGACATTCAATTGTATGACAGAAAATGAATCTGTGGATATGGTATTCTGTGAATGATCTTTATATGAAAGAAAAAAACATACATAATAAGAAAAAAAATACACAATTCACTTTACTGTTGCTATGAATGAGTTTTAAAATGGAGAAACATAAATCATCAAACTTCGTTCTCTTTGAAGACCCTGTTAGGTGTGTAGGATTTGATGTAGTTCTATGTAAATTTAAGAAACCGCTTGTCCATTTCAGCCAATAGAGCAGTAAAAATAAGTTTAGGGTTTTGATAGCCTTAATTATCAAACCTTTAAATCAACAGACCACTTTGCATAATATTCCCATTATAACAATATTTGCTATTCAATTCGTGAACACAGGATACCAACAAAATTACTAGTTTGATTTCTCTGCATTGATTTTGTATTTTTCTGAGTACAAGTCTTGTGTATATTTATTCAATTTATTTTATTCATTTTGTTGTTTTTACACTGTTGAAACGTTTATTTTTACAGGTAAAATGTATTTAATGTTTGTATGGTGATCTTGTATTTAGTAACTTCTGCTTAGTTTAACTAATTAGGTTAATTAGTTTCATTAATTAGTTTTAATGTTTTTTAGTACTTCTAGAATTGTACTGAGTCATCAGTACAATTGTACTGAGTCATCGCTGTTATCCTTGGTCCCTCTTATTTGTGTCTGTTGCAAGTTCTCAGCAACTTACAGAACTCCCGTTTCTCCCCTCTGCCTATCATCTTCTGTGCTTCTAAGATGAGAACAACTTGTGTAACACCAACACCTAACTTAAGAAAGACACGCATTATGTGGTAGTAACAAACCTGATGGTTTAAGACTACCCACACACATCTTCAACACAGAAAGATATGTTATATCTATATACCATATCTCATTATCTACAAATACAGTTTTCTTTCCATTCTGGATGCCTCTATTTCTTGTCAGACTGTCATGCGTAGAACCTCAGGTAAAATTACAAAACTAAGTGGTGAAGCTGGGCATCTCAATATTAGGACAAAATCATTCACTCTTTCCAATTTGAGTATAAGTTGTGAGGGTTCCATAGATGCCCCACATCAATTTCAGTATTTTATTTACCATAAAATGCTATTAAATTTTATGTCTTTTTATGTCCACCACAAAGGGGAGCTTATGAACATTTTTAGCAATATAATTACAAATTTATTGATTTTCAAAAAATTTAAAACAAATTTATTGATTTTCATGTGTTATGACAACATGCACTTCTTGGATAAGTTCTATCTGCTCATGTTCACTAGTTCCTGCTTTATATGATGACTGCTTTTGGTTTTGTAATATTATTCTTCACAATTTTAATTTTTTTATTTTGTTGAGAAAAAATAACAATGAGACAGTTTCAAAACTAATTAATAGGACACTTTCAATTATTAATATATTGTATATTTTTATCTTCTTAGTGCAATCTATACTAAAAGATGCAGACAGGATGGTGTGTTCAAGCGCTATTAGTACAAATCTTTATTCTCATTGAATTAAGCAAAAGTAGCTGTATATCTATCCTAACTATTCTGTATGTACAAATACAAAATGGTCCTTGCTACGTATCCCATTTCTTTGTTTAGTCCTGTCAGAGATGGGTATTCCATTGGCATCTAAATACTATAGGTGCGTGAATAAAGCAAAATAATCCAACACAATCTAGCAGTCCACAATAGTAGTGGGTTATTGCAGAAGTTGTTGACTGGAGCCTTTCACAGCTCAGCTTATAAATATGGCTTTAATTTATACACATCGTTTTTATATTTTTCTGCTGGATCATTAAGAACAAGATAAAGCAAGACCTATACAAAAAGAAATGTAACTTTTGTATCTGATGAGGTTAGTCAAGTACCCTCAGGATTTATCCTGCAACCCTGTAACTGTAACACAGTTCGCAGATCATTTGTCAGAGTCAGCCATGTGGATGATTCAAGGCCATTGCTTGACCAATTTGCTTTCTGTGAAAGACTGAGAGAATGCTTTCCCTCCAGGTGACTCTCCTTAGGCATACTCTACATCATCAATCATGTTGTTCTGTGGCCCCATAATCTCTTTGAACAGAAACTTTGGGACCTAACTGAGTTACGTGATGTACAGTACAGGTTCCCCTATGCCTTGAGTCTTCACTGAACTTGAAAGGCTAAGGCCAAAATGTTGGCTGTCCTTGCAGCCCTTCTATTTCTCTAATATTTGGTCTTCTAAATTAGGCTGTTAGCCCTCCAGAAGAGAAAGTTATTATTACCCTACAACATATGCTGTTGGTTTTAATCTCACTATCTGTCTGAATATTGAACATTTTAGGCATACCATGGAACACATAAATTCCATCAAGTACTGATATGTTAAACTTTACATCCCTACAGAATATGGAGATAAAAATGAAAAATATTTAAAGAATATGAATAAACATTTACATGTTTTTACACAGAAATTTAACCATATACAGCATTGTAGCAGGACAGTCTGGTGACACTTTTTCTGTGTGTGTGTCTTTTTTAAATTTATGTATTTAAAAAAAAAAGACCTCACTTAAAGTATGGTAATAATCGGATTGTAATTACAAGAAGTATGTATATAGAAGACCAGAATGACAGGCATTCCAAGCATGACCCTTCTATTACACATTGCTGTCTTCAGTGCAGTTGCTTGGTTCACAGGTATCAGCATGTTTAGTTAGTCAGGTTGAGAATGCTACCAATAAATATACAGTTTCAAAAACCTTCTGATGTTTCCCAGGATCATTGCCTTACCCAACTTTAGCATATAATATTATGTCTTTACCCCTGTCATGTTTCCCAGCTTTTCTCCTTGCACTCTCTTCATTGTCCAATGCTCAAGTTATCACTTTCCTTTTAATGGTGTTATAACTTTCTATATGTATTTCTTCTTTTGAGTTTTAATACTAGGGAGACGATATGGTAATTACATATGCAGGTCTGGTTTCTTTCACTTATGAATATATTTTCAAGTAGCATCCACTTAAATATAAATGCTTCAAGTTTATCATTCTTTGTATCTGAGTAATACTCCATCATATAAATATATCGCAAATTATTCAACAATTCCTCATGTGATGGGTATCTTTGTTGTTTCCAAGATTTGACTATCATAAATTGTGCTGCTAGAAATATAGGTACACATATATCACTATGATATGATGTTTTTATTTCCTCTGGAAAAATTCCCATTATTGTGATAGTTGGCTTCAATGGGATTTCCAGTACTAGTTTTTAAGGGTTATCCGCACAGATTTCCATAATGGTTGCACCAGTCTATATTCCCGCGAGCAGTGGAGAAGGGCTCCTTTTTCCTGACAGCCTTTCCAACATTTGTTGCTGGTTAATTTCTTTATGATAGCCATTCTTTCTGGAATGAGGTGGTATCTCAGTGTTTTTTTCATTTGCATTTCCCGGATGGCTACTGAGCATTTTTTCATATATTTATCCGCTTCTTTAATTTTGTCCTCTGAGAAGTGTGTGTTCATCTCAGATGCCCATTTCTGGATTGAGTCTTTAAATTTAGGGGCCCTAAGGTTTATTAGTTCTTTATAAATTCTATAAAGCAGACCATTCTCTAAGTGCTTATTGGTTAAGATTTTTTCAAAATTTGTTGTTTGTCTTTTCACTTTGTTGGTAATTTATTTTGACATGCAAAAACTTCTCAGTAAGACCTAGTCCCCGTTTTTAATTCTTTCAAGTATTAGCTGTTTGATTTGACTTTTATTCATGAACTCTTTGCCTACCCCTATGTCTTCAAGAGTTGCTCTTACTTTCTTTTCCAGATTTAGTGTTTCTGTTTTAATGTTTAGATCTTTACTCAACTTTGATTTAGGTTTAGTGCATGGTTATAGACCTGGATCAAATGTTAGTTTTGACATGTAGAGGACCAGTTTTTCCAGCAGCATTTGATAAAGAGGTTATCTTTCTTCCAGGAAGCCTGTTTGGCC
>NW_004524818.1:1089149-1098008 GCF_000260255.1 Octodon degus | reverse complement strand
TGCTATGCTACTGAATTTGTGTATCAATTCTAGTTGCTTTTTGGTGGAGTTTTTTGGGTCTTCTAAGTAAAGTATCACATCATCTGCAAATAAAGATAATTTAACTTCTTTACCTATTCTCCTTCCTTTAATTTCTCCCTCTTTTCTAATGGCTCTACTTACTGATTGCAGAACTATATTGAATAGGAGGGGTGATAGAGGACATTCATGGGGCCGGCGAGATGGCTCAGTGGAATAAGTGCTTGCCTGGCAAACACGAGGGGCTGAGTTCAATCCCCTGTTCCGACAAAAAAAAAAAAAGAAAGAGATAGACGACATTCTTGTCTTGTACCAGATCTGGGAGTAAAAGATTTCAGTGTTTTCCCATTTAGAATTATATTAACCATTAAGTGGTCGTAGATGGCTTTTATCAAATGGAAATAGAGGCCTTCTATTCCAATGTTCTGTAGGACTTTGAACATAAATGAGTGTTGCACATTGTCAAAAGCCTTCTCTGCATCAATTAAGATGATCATGTGGTTTTTAGATTTTGCTCTATTGACATAGTGTATTCCAATTAAAGATTTTTGAATATTGAACCATTCTTGCATCCCTGTCTGGAATCCTACCTAGTCATGTTATATGATCTGCTTAATGATTTGCTGTATTCTATTTGCTAGGATTTTTGAGGATTTCTGCATCTGTGTTCATGCAGGAGATTGGGATATACTTTTCTTTGTTAGATGTTTCTTTCCGTGGTTTTGGAATCAGTATAATAAATGCCTCCAGGAATGATTTCAGGTGAAATTCTTTCCTTTTCAATTTCATTGAAGAGTTTGAGGAGGGTAGCAATTATATCTTTTGTAAAATTCTTGAAGAATTCAGCTGTGAATCTAGGTGGATCTGGACTTTTATTTGACGTCACCTTTTTTTTTTACATTTTCTATTTCATTGGCTGTTATTGGTTATTGAGAGTTGTATTTTCCTGATTCAGTATTGGTAATTTGTACCTTTCTAGGAATCTGTCCATTTCATCTGTGGCTTCTATTCTGTGACTGTAAAGATTATCAAAGTTTCTACAGATAATCTTCTGAATTTCCACTGGGTCAGAGATGATTACAACCTTTTCATTACTTATTGCTTGTGTTTGAATTTTTTCTTTCCTCTTTTTCAAGAGGTTAGTTAGGGGCTTATCAATATTGTTTAGTCTTTCAAAGAACTTGCTTTTTGATTCGATAATTCTTTAACCTATTTTCTTGATCTCAATTGAATTAATTTCTGTTCTAATCTTTATGATTTCTTCCCATCTCTGCACTCTAGGTTTGGTTTCCTCTTCCTTTTCTGGATATGGAAAGTGCATCAATATGGTTTTTATTTCTTCGTATCCTGTTTTCCTAATGTGCAAGTTCACAGCTATGAATTTCTCTCTGAGAACTGCTTTTTCGCATCCTATAAATTCCAATAAGTTGTGTTTGAATTTTCATGCAACTGGAGATAATGATGAATTTCTTGTTTCATTTCATCTGTCAACTATTGATTGCTGGTTAGGTGTTGTTTAACTTCCATGTATTTAGGGGTTTCCCTGGTTTCCTTAGTCCTTTATTTCCAATTTCATTGTTCTGTGGTCAGATAGGATGCATGGGATAATTTATGTTTTCTTGCATATAATTAAGCATGACCTATGCACTAGTAGGTGGTCTATTATAGGAAATGACCCATGTGCAGATTTTAAAAAATGCGTATTCACCAGTGGATGAGTGGAACACTGTATATGTCTGCCAAGTCAATGTGTTCCAAGCTCTGTTTCAGCTTTGTTACTGCTTTGCTAATTTCTTGTCTGGTTGACCTATCTTTTTGGGATAAGGGGGTGTTAAGGTCTCCTGTTAAGATTGTGGTATTGGATATTAGATTTTCCATGTCCATTAGGATTTGCATTATATAGTTGGGTGCTCCCATGTTTGGTGCATACATATTTATGAGTGTTACCTCTTCCTCTTGAAATTTTCCCCTAACCAGTATATAGTGGCCTTCTTTATTTCGTTTGATTATTGTTGGTTTGAAGTTGAGACTGTCTGAGAATAGGATTGCTACCCCTGCTTTTTTCTGAGGTGCTGGGCCATGTAGTATTTTGTTCCATCCTTTGACTTTCAGCCTATGTTTGTCTTTATGAGATAAATTTGTATTTTTTATACAGCATATTGTTGGATTTTGTTTCATAATGTACTGTGCCAATCTATTTCTCTTAATTGGTGAATTAAGTACATTTACATTAAGTGTTATAATTCAGATGTGTTGGCTTATGACTGACATCTTATTTACCTGATGTTGTTTACTCCTTTTTGTTCTGTGTTTATTTGTTTGCTCTAATTTCCTTCTGATCTCATTGTAAAGTTCTGATTATTTTGGTCCCTCTCTAGAACATCTTTCAGCAGCCTCTGTACGTTTTGGTTTTGTCATCATGAAATTCTTTAGTTGCTCTTTGTCATGAAAGTCTTTCACTCTCCATCACACTTGAAAGAGAGTTTTGCAGGGTATAGTAGTCTGGGTTGAAATTTGTTTTCACAAAGGACTTGAAGTACTCTGCTTCCTGCTCTTCTTGCCTTCATGGTTTGTGAAGACAATTCAGCCGTAATTCTCATGGGTTTTCCTTTGAATGTTATTTGCTTCTTTTCTCTAGTGATTTTCAGTATATTGTTACTGTGCTGGATTTCTGGGATCTTGACTCTTATATGTCTTGGAGTATTTTTTATTGGGTTGAATTTATTTGGCATTCTGTATGCTTTGGTTTCCTGAATGTTAGATTGTTTCCTCATATTTGGCAAGTTTTGTGCTATTGCTTCTCCCCGTATCCTTTTTATATCATTTGTATTGACTCCTTCTTTCTCATTGATGCCTATTAGTCTCACATTGTTCATCTTTGCATAGTCTTGCAGGTGATGGGTCATTTTTCCTACATCCTAGTTGTTTTTAAGATATCTTTTCTTACCTTTACACTAACTGCTCCAGCGTCATCAAGATCTGAAAATCTGTCTTCACTTTCACTGTAACAATTTTGCATGCTTGTGACTGAGATTTGAATTTCATCTATATCTCTTTGAATCTCCTTCATGTGATCTATATTTTCCTGTATTGCTCAGTGAAACATACGTCATTTTTTTAATCTTCTTTATTTTTTATCAATGTCTTCTTTAGAAGAATTTATTATTTTATTTTTACTGCAGAGTTTCTTTTAGATTTTATTTCCTCCTTATTTTTCTGTATTTGATTCTTTACTTCAGATGTTATGAATTCAGAGATTTCTTTTTTATTTCAGAAATTATTTCTACTGCTTGTTCTTCTATACCTTTGTGCTGTTGTTTCTTTACTTCCAATTCTATTAATTCATTCATTTCAGCTGAGCTAGTGTCCTCGGCACTTGTTCTGTGTTGGCTTGAGGTGTGAGATTGCATTTTGCTCCTTCTTTTTGTCATTTCCTGTACCACTGACCTCTGTCTGACCTTTGATGTAGAATTTTGGTGCTGTTATAACCTTAGCACCCAATGAAATTTGGGTGCGGATCTCTTAAGTTTGAGTTTAACCAATTATGCCTGCATTTGTTCTAGCTGCTGTATTCAGCTCCTTCGTGCTGCTGCCCTTGGAAGTGAACCTGTTGTCCCCTGTGGCACTACTGTGAACCTGTGGTGACCCTCTGTTGTGCCCCTGGCTCAGAGATCACTGGGGAATAGAGAAGCTCTCCCACACACTAGCCTGGCCTGAACTTGGGCTGTATCTTGGGATCCTGAGATGGTGCCAGATGTTCTCACTCACTGGGTGGGCTTGGAGTTTTGGGCTCCTGTGGAGTGGAGCACTTCTGAGGGCATATCAGAGGGTCTCACTTATTTGTTGTGCCTGAGTTTTGGTCCGGAATTGTTCTGTGAGCACAGAGAAGACAGAACATCTCCCACACACTCGCTAGACCTGGACTGAGCTGGGTCTATGATTTCCAAGAGCATCGCAGATGTTCTTTCTCACTGGGAGGGTTTTGTGGGCTGGGGTTTTCTAATATTAGTGTAGGATTTTGTATCTGTACTTATTAGTAAAGGTGCCATAATTTTTTTTTCTAAGGATGAATATTATTTTTGTATATGTAACACATTTTTTATTTTCTTTCACTTAGTTTGATACCACGATTTCATTGCTGTGAATATTGATAAAACAAAAATGGGAATGTGTATATCTCTTCAACAGCTAGTCAAGGTGGCATAAGTCTTTAATTCCAGTCCTTTTAAGAGGCTAAGGCAAGAGCGTTCCTCTTTTGAGACCATTTTGCAAAATTTAGTGACATAGTGAAACTGCATCATGATAAAAATAAAAGTGAAAAAAAAATTAGAAGCATAGATCAATCAATAGGATCTTAGTCCCAGCCTAAGTAGAAGTAAGAAGTATATAGATCATAGATAGACAGACAGACAGACAGACAGACAGACAGACAGACAGCAATCAAACCATTATATGCCTTGGAAAGTGAGGACAAAGTTACTGAGTAGATGAGTAAAGGACCCATGAATAAAATCCAGAATATTTGTATGATGCCACATTGACTTAGTAAAACAATAATGGAGATAAACATGTTAATTAGAACTACAGAGTATTGGGCTGGGCAGACAGCTAGTGTCTGGTTAGCAAGTGCAAAGTCCTGAATTTGATCTCCAGTAGAAACACACACACACACACACACACACACACACACACACACACAACTACGGGCTATTCATAACAAATTTCTGACAAAGACAAGTTTCACTGATTGGCACAATTCGACTTTGAGTAGATGCATATTTCCCAGGTATGATGGATACAAGATATATTTTAAAGTTTGTTGATAAGGAAAACTGAAGTGGCCTATAGTGCGCAGGAGAACTGTGGTCTGTAGGCCAATGCGAACAGGCTTGGATATTTCCTGGTGCTATTTAATAATTTTGGCTTACTCTGGGAGGCTGTGGGAATCTGGTAATCTCTGACCTTCCTTACCCCCAGCATGGAGGCATGGAGATTCTTTGGGTGCCACTTCTAACTTTTAAGAACTGCAGAGTATTCTGAGTGGACTGTGGGATGCAAGAGAGCTGCAAATTGTGGGCTGGGCTTCAGCAGACTCAGAACTTTCCTGGAGCCATTTAAGAACTTTGGCAGACTATGGGCAGCCTGCATGACTCGAACTGAATGATTCCTGGAAGCTTTAAAAATGTCAAAACACAGGAGCAAAAGGCAATCTCAATCCTGTAGCCCACCCAAAACAAATCCAGGAGACAAAGACATACAAGAACTTGGAAGATACACAGCTGAAATCTCAGAAATTGTAGCAACTCAAGTAAAGAAACAAATTCTGGCTGGTCCCAGCCCAGACGCAGCATGCCTAAGACCCTATTCCATGTCCATGGGACCCCCAGTCGCTACAAAAAATACCCAGCCTTGGCCAATTAGTGAAAATTTCAGCCACGTACTGGGGACACCCAGATCGACTCCTGGCCCAGGCCCCGGTCAGAGTGTGGGAGAGCTTCCAGCTACCAAGAGCAGCAGGAACTGCCGGTCCCAGCCAAGGCACAGCGTGGGTGAGACCCACTTCCAACACCTTTGGACCTCATTCACCACTCTGCACAAACCTACATCCCAATGGCCCAGTGAGAATTTCTGCTGCATTCTGGGGACTCCCAGATCCAGCACTAGCACAGGCCCAGTGAGTTTGTGAGAGAGCTTCCTCTCCTTCCTACTCCACCTTTTCCCATCCTGACTCAGCTCAACCCTGGCATGCAGGCCTGGGGTGAAAATTTTCATTTGCAATCCCTACACAAAGAGTAGGGGAAAAAGCCACCCAGTTAATCCAGGAGCAGAACATCTTGCCAGAGGGGCACAGTGGGATCACTTCAAAGGGCGAAAGCAAGAAGGAGCTGAGCACAGCAGCCAGAACAAAGCCAGGCACACCTGGATAAATCCAAACATTGTAGATCTGCACCTGAATTAGAGTAGATGCTAAGGTTGCAACTAAACTAAACTCTATAACAGAGGTCAGAAGACATTGCTGCAAAAATGACAACAAGAAGGTGTGAAATGAAATCTCAGAGCGCAAGCCCACACATAACAAGTGCAGAGGAAAGGAACACAACAAATTGGGAATAACACAACTGAAATCAATGAATCAACAGATTCTGAAATAAAGAAAGAACTGCAGAAAGGTATAGAGGAACTGAGATTGGAAAGGAAACAAGAAATCCAAGAAATAATAGCATCTGAAGTAAAGAATCATGCAGAATTATATGGAGGAAAACTAATGTCCACTGAGAACAAGTACAGAGGACAGTAGGTCAACAGAAATATATGAGTTAATAGTGTCAATAGTAAATAATACACATCAGAAAATGGTAGAGCAACTTAGAGCTGAATTGTTTTCTACTAGCACAGCTAAAATATATGAATTAATAGCATGGAGAGTAAAAAAGCAACAAGAGAAATTTATAGGGGAACTCAGAGCAGAATTACTTTCTAAAATAAAAAAAAGAATTCTCTAAACTCATAGAATCTAAAGTAAAAAATCAACTACAGAAACAAAGAGAGGAAAACCAATCTGAAGAAAACACTGCAGTAAAAGAATTAAAACCTGCTTCTAAAGAAGACACTGATGAAAAAAATATAAGAGATTAGAAAAATGATGGATTCCTTGAATGAGACCTAGGGGTAGGTAGAGACATCATCAACAAAAACAAAATTTCATGATGAATTCTTTTTTTTGTAATTTAGTAAGAGCTTATAGGGTCTCCCTATGTAGATTGGACTTCTAGTGATCCACCTGCTTTCAGCCTCCCAAGTGCTGGGAATACAGGCACACACCACTACACGGTCTCAATCACTGCCTTAGTGCACCTAAGCGGCGGGGATGGCATGGCATACTGGGGATGAAACTCTGGCCATTGTGTCTGCCTGCCTAAGCAGGTGCTTTAATTCACTGAGTTATTCAGCTGGCTGTACAAGGGAAATTCTTGAAAGAATCAACAACTTGGATCTCAACTTTTAGAAAAGTTTGTGCACTTCAAAGCATATCTTCAGTAGAGTAAAAAGAAAACCAACAAACTGGGAAAAATTATAGCCAACTGTCCCTAGACAGAGGCCTTCTACCTAGTACACACAAAGAATTTTTTAAAAAATCATCCCTCCTCCAAATTCAAAAACCCAATCAAAATCTGGGTACGCAAGATGAGCATATACTTCTCTGATGAAATATAAATGGCAAGTAAATATATGAAAAAATGTTTGACATGATTGGGCATCCAATAAATGAAAATCAAAACAACAGTGAACTTTCATCTCATCCCAGAAATAATGGCTAACATAGAAAGGTCAGCCAATAGGAATGCTTTAGAAGCTGTGGAGAAAAAGAACCCCTTTCTACTGTTGTTGGGAGTGCAGGCTGGTACAACCACTATGAAAATCAGTGTGGAGATTCCTTAAAATTCTAGGATTGGATATTCCATTCAAGCCAGCTATTCACCTCCTGGTATTTATCCAAAAGAACCGAAAAGCTCATATCACAGTGACATATGTGCACCCATGTTTATAGCAGCACAATTTATAATAGCTGAGCCCTGGAAACAACCCAGATGCCCATCAACTGAAGAATGGATTAGGAAGATGTGGTACTTTTACACAATGGAGAATGATTCATCTACAAAACAGGAAAAATTTGCAACTTTTTTTCAGTAAATAGATGCAACTGGAGAACATACTCTGAAGTGAAATCAATCAGACCAACATATGCAAACATTGTATTTTCTCCTCAGTGTGAGAACCTAAAACAGAAAAATCGAATCTGAAGGATATAATAGACATTGGGAAAAGGGAATAAAGTTATTCAAAAAAATAGTTACTGAGCTGAGGAGAAGGATATGAGAGGGAGTGGGGAAAAGAGATTTATTTGTGTATCTATGTAAGCAGGATGTTTGGACAACTGTACTGTGCATTTCTGCTGGTCTGAGGAAAGAGGCAATTAATACTTTAATTTGTTTCATCTCCTTTTTAAAACTATCTGTATTTTTTATTTTCTTAATTTCTTATGCATTTCTTCCTTTTTTGTTTCTTCTTTCAACTATACATGCATGTGTAAGAAAATATGAATGACTGGGTGGAAGACACTATGTCTTATAAAAAATACTGTGAAATTCAAATAAAAATAGTTTATTGATGGAAAACTTGCTCTGTGTTTGATCTTATTTTGTGGGAAATCAAAAAACTCTATTGACAGTGGTAGGAAGACATTTGACCAAAATAAAAAACAGAAAGTTTGTTTGTTTGTTTTTTACCTTTACTAAATTGAAAAGTTTTGAAGTAGGTGACTTTGGGAAATAGACTTAAACTGTCCTTCCTCTTCAGTGATGACTTTTAGAGACACAAATATAATTTATGAAGTAGTGCTCGTCTTTAAACTGCAACAATGCAGCAAGTCACCATTACTGAATCAACATGGTTTCTGAAAGTAAAAGACCATCCCCACTATTCAAAAAGTGCACAATTTATGCCTTCCAAAGTTAAGTTGATGCCCAGTAGGGTAGCATTTAAAGTTGTTCCATGTAATCATTGCCTTAGGGGAGTTTAAGCTTTCTAATTACAAGACCACTGTCAGCCTGAATCTATTGTCACCACTGTGTTTAGGGTACACCAGAAACACTGGATATGGCACCCTGAAAACTTCTGTTTAATTAAGTAGAACCAAAGGACTGGCAGAACTATGTGCTTGGGAAGGAAGAAGGCCAGCATGAGCCTGGGCTGTCAGCCTGTGAGGTTGTGCAATAAAGGCACAGCAGGCCCATGAGATAGCTCAGCAGACTAAGCACCTGCTTAGGCAAGGACAGGGAC
>NW_004524818.1:1087347-1088813 GCF_000260255.1 Octodon degus | reverse complement strand
CACTAGTTACACATTACCTTTGCTTAACCCAAGAGAATTAGATCCACAATTAACAAAACAAAACTTGTTAAAGTGTGAAATATCTTCAAAGGGTTGTGAACTCTGGGTTACCATTACTACACATTCAATTTTATATGAATTTAATTAGTATAATATGCCTTTTTAATAGTCTGTCACTGTAGCTTACAGTATTATATTTATCAATAATTAAATATGTCTTACAAATTTTAATTTATGTTTAAAGTATCAACATGAAGATAACTTTCATTTACACTTTGCCTATCACACATATGAACATGAAACATTTAGAAACACTATATTAACAGGTGCATGAACATATACAACAGTGAAACAGATGTAAGACTTGGAGACTGATTTTTGTTAAGAAGATACAATGAGGTGAAAAACATAAAAGATGTCATTTGTTAAAGATAAATATGCCTAAAAGATTAATGTCAGAAACCTGAACTTATCCCGACAGACCACTTTTCTACATAGCTCCACTGACAGTCTTCAAAGAGATAAATGGATCAAACAGAATATGCCTAAAAGGAACTAGAATTCATTATCTTGTTCAAAGGAAATACAGAGTAAACAATATTGAAGGCAAATGTAAGGGTGCTTAGTCTGAAAAGAAACTAGCCTTTGATTATGCTAGGCCAGATATGACAGCAGCTCATGAGGGCACAAAGGGGTGAAGTGATCCACTTCTGCTTTTCAGCAGCTTCTAGCCTCACTGTGCAGAGGAGCGGTACTAGTGTTTGACAGATTTCTCAGTAAGGTAGGCTGCTGCATCTTTTCCACTCTACAATTACAAAGAAATTTGTGGTTGATATGAAGGTACAGTGATATGGATCATCACGTGCTGGAATGGAGATTCTGAAAAGGCTTGTGTTCCATATTATCCAGCATCATTTCCTTAGGAGAAAATTTTTAAAATCTAGAATATGTATGTGGAGATTATTTGAGATTATAGAATTCATAAGTAGATGATGTATTTTACATCATTGGCTCTGGGCATCAGGTATTTGGTTGGTCAAATACAGTATTAATTCAAGCCAATACAAGTAAAATCAGTGTAGTTGATGCCTGAACTAGCATAAGGATTCAGTATGTAGTAGCAAGATCTACCAAAAACAAGGTACTTCTCTTTGGGATTAGAACAATGTCCTGTTACCATTCACCTCGGGTGGGATAAAATAGGATGTAGGCGAAGTGTGCACAACTGTCATACTGATAGAAAATAATTGGTGATTTAATTACATCAAGCTGGTGAGTGTGTGGGAGAGCTTCTGCTACTCTGCATCCAGAGGGACCTACTGGTCCCAGCACAGGCAGAGCGTGGGTGAGACCCTGCTTCACACACTTGTGACACCCCCAAAACTCCTCAGCACACCTCCCGCCCTGCCCGCCCAGTGAGAATACCTGCCGCATTCTAGCGACACCAGAACCAGTCCAGGTCCAGG
>NW_004524818.1:1078586-1083071 GCF_000260255.1 Octodon degus | reverse complement strand
TATGCAACAAAGCAGAAATTATCCCATGCACATTATCTGACCACAGTGCAATGAAACTGTAAATAAATGACAAAAGAAACCTAAATACGTGGAAATTAAACAACAACCTACTTAGCAGCCAATGGGTCATAGATGAAATTAAATAAGAAATTCCATAATATCTATGATTTGATGAAAATTCAAGCAAAATTTATCAGAATTGTTGGGATACTATGAAAGCAGTTTTCAGAGAAAAATCCATAGCTATGAACTCACACATTAGGACATCAGAAGGGGAACAAATAAATATTCTAATGCTGCACCTTCAACAACTAGAAAAGGCATAACAAGCCAAACCCAGAGTCCAAAGACAGAAAGAAATCATAAAGATCAGAGCAGAAATCAAGTCAAGTGAGATGAATAAAACAATTTAAAGAATTAACAAAGCTAAAAGCTGGTTCTTTGAATGATTAAATAAAATTGATAAGACCCTAGTTAATCTCATCAAAAACAGGAAAGAAAAAATTCAAATACAAGCGATAAAGAAAGAAAAGTTTTTAATTGCCACAAACCCGTGGAAATTCAGAAGATTATCAATAGCTACTTTGAGAATCTTTACTCTCAAAGAATAGAAGACACGGAAGAAATGGACAGATTCCTAGAAAGGTACAAACTACCACAACTGAATCGACAAGGTATACCCACTCTCAATAGAACAATAACAGCCAATGAAATAAGAGATGTAATAAAATCCTATGGCCACAGAAATATCCAGGTCCGGATGGATTGACATCTGCATTCTATAAGAAATTTACAGAAGATTTAGTCCCTATACTCCTTAAACTCTCCCAAAATCATTCCTGGAGGCAAGTATTATACTTATAACAAAACCAGGGAAAGACGCAAGTTAGAAAGAGAATTACAGACCAATCTCCCTAATGAACACAGATGCCAAAAATGCTCATTTAAATACTAGCAAATAAAATACAGCAAATTATCAAGAAGATCATACACCACGAACAGTTAGGATTCATCCCAGGGAGGTAAGGATGGTTTGATATTCGAAAATCTATATATGTAATACACTATATCAATAGAGCGAAAACTAAAAACCACATGATCATCTGCATTGATGCAGAAAAGGCTTTTGACAAAGTCCAACCTTGAAAAAATTAACAACTGGCATCTGCTCTTAGTGAGAAATTTTTGCTCTTCAGAAGAAATTACCAATAAAGTGAAAAGACAACCCACAAATTTGGAAAATATCATGACAAATAAGTACTCAGACAAAGGTCTGCTCTATACAATTTATGAAGAACTAAAAACCCTAGGGCCCCAAAATATAAAGACCAATCCATAAATGTGCATCTGAGATGAACACAGACTTCACAGAGGATGAAAATAAAGAAGCAAATAAATATATGAAAAAATGCTGCACATCACTAGCCATCTGTGAAAGGCAAATTACAGCAACATTGAGATATCATCTCACCCAAGAAAGAATGGTTATCATGAAGAAGTCAACCATTAGCAAATATTGCAGAGGCTGTGCGGAAAAAAGTAACCTCCACTGCTGATGGGAATGTAGACTGGTGCAACCGTTATGAAAATCAGTTTGGGGACTCCTTAGAAAACGTGGACTGAAAATCTCCTTTATTTTTTATTTTTATTTTTATTTTTTTGTCAGAACTGGGTATTAAGCTCAGGTCATCCCATTTAAACCAGCTATTCCTGTAATGGGAATTTTCCCAGAGGTTCTGAAAACATCATATCATATTGATATATGTGTGCCTATGTTTAAAACAGCACAATTTGTGATAGCCAAAACTTGAAAACAAACAAGATGCACATCACCTGAGGAATGGTTGAAAAACATGTGGTATTTTTACACAATGGAGTATTACTCAGCTATAAAGAATGATAAACTCGAAGCCTTTATATTGAAGTGGATGCCACTTGAAGATATACTCATAAGTGAAACAAACCAAAAACACATGTGTAAACATCGTATAGTTTCCCTAGTATAAGAACTCCAAAGAAGAAACACAAATAGAAAGTTATAAGACAAGTAAAAAGAAAGCAAGAACTCCAGGACTAAATAATTAAGAGAGAGAAAGAAGAAGAGATAGGGAACATGACAGTGAGAAGCCATACAGTTATATGTAGAAGATGGGAAAGGCAATGATTCTGAGAAACTGCAGAAGATGTTTGAATCCAGCAGTTAATTGGAAAGATTCTCACCCTGACTTACTATATATACCGACACCTGTGAACTAAGCAAGTGCACTGAAGATGGCAATTTGTAATAGAATTTTCATGCTTTGACTGCCTTTCATGCGTGTCTTCTGAATATGGGCTCATTGTCATGAAAGGCCAGTTGCTGCAGTGCTGTCTCTCCAGTAGATGATTGTTCAAAATAAGGAGGAGGTGAATGAAGGCAGGAGAGAAGAAAAGGAATGTTGTGGGACTGTCGTGCTTCATGGTTGTATATGGTTAGATTTTTTGACTTATGTGTAAACATAAGAATTGTATAAATATTTATGCCTATTTTTAAAATATATTCCAATTTTTAAAAGTTTTTCATCATATCTGTAGCGACTTAAAGTTTAACATATCAGTACTTGATGAGAAATTACAGCCCCATGTTATGCCTAAAATGTTTGATATTCAGACAGATAGTGAGATTAAGCTTAATAGCCTATGTTGTATGGTTATAATGATAAGCTTCTCTTCTGAAGGGTTAACAACCTAAGTTTGCAGACCAAAATCAGAGAAAAAGGAGGGCCACAAAGAAAGCCAACATTTTGGCCCTAGCCTTCCAAGGTCAATTAAGACTCAGGACATATGAGAACTTGTACTGTAACGTCATGTAACTCGTGAGTGTCCCAAATTTTTTGATCAAGGAGATTATGGGGCCAAAGAAGAAAGTGATCGATGATGTAGAGTGTGCCCTAGGAGAGTCACATGGAGAGAAACGTTCTCTCAGGCTTTCACATAGAGCACATTGGCCAAGCAATGGCCGTGACTCTTCCACATGGCTTACACTGACAAAGGAGCTACAATCTGAGGTACAGTATCACAGAATAAATCATGAGAGGATTTCCCTGACCTTATCAGACCAAAAAGCCACAACTCTTCTTGCATAGGTCTTACTTTACCTTGTTCTTAACTATCCAGCAGAAAAGTATATAAATGATATATAACAAGTAAATCCACGGTGTTATGTTCAGCTGTAGGGGACTCAGGTCAACAATTTCTGACATTGCCAGTCAAGCAGAAGACCCAATACTATTATGGACTACTGGAGTCTTCTAGAATATTTTGCTGAGTTAACACACCTATAATATTCAAAAAACGGAACTAAACAAAAAAGTTGATACAGATTAATGTCCATTTTGTATCCGTGTATTAAAAATGGTTAGGATAGACATATAGTTACATTCTCTTAATGAATAGAAGGATTTGCTCTATTAGTGTTTCTAAATAGGATATCATGTCTGCATCTTGTATAGCAATTAAGCACTAGGAAAACAGTATGCAATGTGTTAATTATTGAAATTTTCCTAGCAATTTGGTTTGAAACTGTCTCATTGCTCTTTGTTTCTCAATAGAATTATGGAAAAAAATAAAATAATGGAAATAAATAAATAAATAAAATAATTATGTCAAGAGGAACAGTGATAAAATGTGCATTGAAAAGAATATCAAACATATTAAACTCTTAATCACTCAGTGACCCGAAGCCACTATGGTCTTTACATAAGAAATTTTAATCATGACATCAGTATATTTCTTTCCTACTCTGTAAGTCGCAAATAATAGAGGTTCCAAAAGGTTACTATTATGTAATTTTTCTATTATCAGATTCCTCAATCCTTACAACTACATCATAATCAAGTAAGTGTGCATATTGTTCATACTGATTTTGTAAATAGGTTGACAATGACAGCTCAAAGAATTTAAGGACCATATGCCAAATATTGGAACTATAAATGGAAAACACTTAATGATTCTCATGCTAATTATATTGTACAAACCTCCTGTCCTTTCCCAAACGTTTCCATAAAGCCATTGTTACGGTTTGTGTCTAGTTGTCCTCCTAAAGCCTCATGCAGTCATGGGGCAGGGACTTCTATTGTTTGAGATTAATTCATGATCAAGGCAGAGATTATGGGTGTTAGTACTTCCCCCAGTCTGGAGCCGAGAGTCTGAATGCAATTTAAGAGAGAGAGACTTCCTCTCTGTTGCCATTGCTGTTTCTGCCACTCCCTTTGCTTTCTGCTCCTTGCTGCCACCATGAACTGCTGCTCTCTGCCATGTGTCAGTCTGCCTTGGAGCCAGCTGAGTATAGACTGAATCTTCCAGTAACTTTGAGCTAAATAAACCTGTCTTTCCTTCATTTTGAGCGTCGGTTATCTGTCCCGGCAATAGGAGAAGAGTAACTGAGACAGGCATAATGTATCCAGTGCAGGGGCTGGTGAGATGGCTCAGTGGTCTAAAGCACCT
>NW_004524818.1:1067261-1078391 GCF_000260255.1 Octodon degus | reverse complement strand
AAAAAAAATCACTGAATGGTAGATAAAATAGCAGTCCCTCCAATATATGCACAGCTCAATTCTCACTGCAACATGACAACATATTATATTAAAGTAATAAATGTAAGTAAAGTTACTAATCTACTGGCCTGCAGTTGGGGAGATTGTCTTCAAATATCTTAGGGGTTTCATTGAAAGCACAAAAGTCCTTATAAGTGAAAGAAAGTGAACAAGAAACAGCCAAAAAACAACAGGGTGAAAGAGACTCTATGGCCTTGGCTGGCTTTGAGGGTGAACAGGTGCTATTAGCCAAGAAATCAGGGCATCCACAAAATACTAGAAGTGAATGTTTCTAGTATTTTCCTAGTGGTTCTGGAAATGATGCTGCCTTGTTGATAACTTGATGTTAGTTGCCTGAGATCCATTTTGGATTTCTGACCTTGAGAATTAAAAGATAATTTTTTTCTATGAAGACAAAGTATTTATGGTAACACATCACCACAGCCACAGGTGTCTAAAACTGAATGCATTATTAATCCTCCAGAAAATTAACCAGATCATATAAAAATGGCATATGCTCTATCTCTATTGAATTAATATTGTACAAAATTAATGAGTTTGAGAAACTACCAGAAGAAAAGATATAACTAAAAGCTTAAACAATTAATACACAAAAATACATTAAGTGGTTTATGTGTAAATTATTTCATAAAATTCATCAACAGGTTAATTTTATATTCATATTTCCAATAAGAAACATGATCCCAGGAAGCTAAAGTACCTTAAAACATATAAAAACATATAGAACTCAAACTGATGAAGTGAAGCAGGGTACCATTTTCCTTCCTTGAATTTTTTTAAAACAAAAATTGTACAGAATTTGAAAAAAATTAGAAAATTAACAATGGTTATATTACATATTGTTATCACCAAATTTGTTGCTTGGATTACTAGATATAGATATACAGAATGGATCAAACAGTTGAAAATTAACTCTTGCTCTCAAAAACCTTAATTTTCTTCCTTGTCCTTTTTATTTTTTTTAGTTTGTTTTAAAGAGAGTATAAAAGAAACAGATAAGACATTAGAAAGGGTACAGATTTAAAAGAAAAACACCTAATATCTGCAATCTGAACAACTACAATGAAAACAATATGCAATATAGCAACCACTGTTCAATATCTTCTTTGAAATTTGAAAATTGCTTAATGATACTAGTCTTGGCCGGTCCGAACACAAACTGAGCAGCTTAAATGATAAAACTTTGTTACTGTACAACTGGAGTTCAGAAGTTTTAAATGATTAGTAAGGGAGTAAAAATCAATGTGTCACCGTGACTAAATTCTAAGCCCCATGAGAGGACCTCTTTTCTTGTCCTTTTCAGCTTCTAAGGCTGTCTGTACCATTTGCTGCCTTCTCCTTCTCATACTCCTCCCTCCCATCTGTTTCCATCTCACTCTGACTCCTTTATTTGATGATGATTTTCTGCCTATTAAGTCCCCTTGTAGTTTCCCTCTGGTCACCAATAGATCCCAGGATAAGCTCTCCAACTCAAGTTCCTCAACTTAATCACTTTCGCTAATATTGTTTGACCACATAAAGTATATACAAATTTATAATTATTTTAAACAACTATACAGTAGTCTACTGTATGAATTTTTCAATCATTCACTGGTTTGCTATTTCTAGCAACTTATTATAAATTTTATAAATTACTGAGTGAATGTATAAGAAAGTCTTTGTGCAATCAATTTTGCATAGATCTGTGTAATATATATCATGCACATATACATAGTATATATAATGTGTATGTATGTATGTATCGTAATAAAGTACTTTACTGTCAGTGTTACAAAATATCCAGCATCTATAGCATACAGCAGAAAGAGTTTACTTTTTTTTCCTGATTTTAAGGGACTCAATTCATAATCGGCTGGCTCCAAGGCAGATATATCATGTAAGGACATGCCTGAACACAGATAGGCTCATGTTTTTGGGAAGACAGGCAGGGAAAACGCATCAGGGAAGAAAGAAAAAGCGACCATATAAAATATAATAGTTAAGATCATGCCCCTGCTGCCTATGAAGAAACACTAACAAGTGTGCTTAATCATTCCCTCAGCTGCTCTCAAGCCAATCAAATACACAGTCCAACTTTGTGGTTACATGCACACACAGTAATGATCAAAACCCTCCAAAAATGTTTAGTATGAAAAAGACGACCCCCAGAACCACATGCCACACCAGCCCCAACCCTGGGCACACTGAGCCACCACCGAGTCCAGGAGTGGTGGCACACGCCTGGAATGCCAGTGCCTGGAAGCTGAAAACAGGATCACTATGAGTCCAAGCTGCATAGTGAGACCCTGTACCAAATACATAAAAAGAGAAATGAATGATAAAAAATCTTATTTAATATGAGCTCAATTGCAAACATATACACTTATTTTATGTATGTGTATAAAATTTCTAAGATGTTCCATACATATATACAACAAAATATTTTCTCAGGCTCATTTTTCATTACTTTCATAGGCAAACAGGAAACAAGTACTTCGATTTATATTCCCCAAGTCCAAGATTAGATTTGCTTATTCAAATTCATAAAAACTTGTTCCTACATAATATAATTGTTGTTAGTGAGGACAAACATACCCTACTTTTTATATGGACCTTGCATTCTGAAAACTTGCTGAGTTTGTGTGGCGTCCAGGCTTTTAACTTTTTATGTACACAATCATATTCTTGTTCAATAATGAGTTGTAATTTTTTACTCAATAATTATACTTGAATTTATTATTTCCTAACTCTTTAGGTGAGGGTCTTCAGCACAATATGTCATAGTTTTAAGAAGTCTTCATTACGTATGACCTTTATAATAGCTTTATATTTACTGATGCCTTTTTAGAAAATTTCCTTTTATATGTAACATGTTCAATGTATTCTTTTATATAAAGGTTGTTGGATGTTGTAAAAATTATTTTGGGAAAATACTTCCAATGAAAGGCTTCTGCATAGCAGGGAACCATTGAAAAAGAGAAACAGACAACTTACTAAAGTGCGAGATTTTATGAGAAATCCTTATGGTAGTTTGTCAAAATTGAGCGAAATAATATTACTGTTCTTGATGTATTACAATTTGCTTGTCAATTTGTACTTCTTATTCTTCTCTTATTTGAATCTTTAGATTATGTTTTCCTATTTTTGTTGTTCTTGTTACTTATCAAAAAATGCTTTATTTTGTATTTTATCTTTATGTACTAATTGCATGCATTAATGAGGTGAAGTTTGTTAATTCAACAAATTCACACAACATACACAGATGAAATCCATCTTCCCATCCCTTCTATCTACCTTCTAGTTGTGTACCCTTCCCTATCAGTAGGAATCACTTCTACAGACAGGTGGAGTTTTTTTCACTTCACTATATGAGAAAGAACACGTGTGTTATGGTACGGTTTATACCCAGATGTTCCCCTAAAGCTACATGAGCTCATATGAGAGGCTTTTGGGTAGTGATTAGATAATCAGGGAATGTTTTTTTCCCTCTGATAAGTTTAATGTGATTTGGGTGAAAAAGGCTGGTCTATAGAAGTGGCACAGTGGAGTGGAGATTGCAAGGATCAATCTTCTCTCCTTTTAATTTTTTTAAATGTCTTTTGTTAATTTATTTATTTGGTACAGGGTCTCACTATGCAGCTCTGACTCAGTGAGTATCCTGTCTTAGCCTGCCCAGAACTGGGATTACAAGCAGGTACCACCACACCTAGTTGTGGGGCTGGCTTGGCATGCCCAGGGTTCTGGGACCAGCATGGAATGTAGTACCAGGTATCAAACTCGTGTCCTTGCACTTGCCATGCAGGTGGTAAGACCACTGAGATATCTCCCCAGGCTTTCTCTCATCCTTTGATCCCTGTCTTGGCCCCCTCTCCCCCATGCTGAACTATTTCTTCCTGTCATGCCACTCTGCCATGCCACTTTGCTTTGGCTCCAGCCAACTACATACTGAAACCTTTACAAACTGAGCCAAAATATATTTTTCCTCCTTTAAGTTTTGTGTGTGTGTGCATGTAATTTTGTTCCCCAATGATAAGAAAAGTAAAACAATATATTTTCATTCTTTTGTTGTCCTATTTCACTTGATTAGTAGCATCTATTTCAGCCATTTCACTCAAATGATAAAATTTCATTCTTTTTGTGTTTGCATAACACCTCATTTGCACACGTACCATACTTTCTTTATGATTCATCCTTTTTGGAGCACCTACATTGATTAAGTATCTTAGTTATTGTGAATAGTGCTACATTAAATGGAACATGGTTAATTTGAAAGCTAATTTCATTTCATTTAGATACAGACCATGTAGTGGAATCCCTAGATGGTATAGTAAACATATGCCTAATTGCTAAGGTACATGCACACTGTCTTCCATAATGGTTACATCAGTTTGCATCTCCAACAGCAGTGTATAAATCTCCCTTTTCCTCACATCTTAGCAGTATTAAGATTTCTTTTTCTCCATGTTCAAACAAGGTCGTAGTTATGTTTTATCTTTTTCATAGAAGCAATTCTTAAAGGAGGAAAGAGATATACCACTGTGGTTTTGATTTGTGTTTCTCTGATAGTTTGAAATGATATCTGTAATATCATATATTTGTTGTTGCAGAATGTGTCTAGATGTTTCTCTAAAGACTCATGTGCTCATACATGGCACTTTTCATAGGTGGCTGGGTCTAGAGTGAGTGATGCTGGGCTCAAGTTTGTATGATTTCTCAATTAACCCACAGATTCTTTTGGGATAGCTCTGGGCATAAATAATGGGAAGGCCCATGCTCGGTGTGAGTACTTCTTGTCTCAAAGGTCTGTAGCCTGCGTAGAATCTAAAGAACAAAAAGCTTGCTGCTTTATTGCTTAACTGCTTGCTTCCTTGAGACATTCTGTCTTCTGCCTGCCATGAACTATTTCTCCTCTGCCAAGCCACAGCCAACCAATTATGGGTTGAAACCTCTACAAACTGTGAGCCAAATTAACCTTTCCTCCTTTAACTTTGGGAGTTGGGTATTTTGTCTCACCAATGAGAAAAGTAACTAAGACATATATTGACCTATAGTACATCTCTTTTGACAGATGTCTATTAAGATCTACACTTTTTTTGGAGTGCCTGTCATTGTGGTATTCTGAATATGGGCTGCTTGTCATGACATGCCAGTTACTGCTATGATGTCTCTCGGGTAGGTGGATTTTCAAGAAGAAGGGGGTGGTGAATGAAAGCAAAAGACAGGAGAAGGAATATTGTGGGCCTTCCTGCTTCAAGGTTGTATATGGTGAGATTTTTGGACTTATGTGAAAATATGAGAAGTATATAATTCTTTATGCTATTTTTAAAATATAATCTAATTTTTTAATTCTTTTTATCATACTATGTAGAGACTTAAAGTGCAACATATCAATACTTGATGAAAAAAACCATCCACTATGCCTAAGATGTTTGAAATGAAAAGAGATAGTGAGGTTAAGTTTAATAGCCTAAGTCGTTTGATAATAACAATAAGCTTGTCTTCTGGATGGTTAACAACCTAAGTTTGCAGACCAAAATTAGAGAAAAGGGAGGGCTACTAGGAAAGCCAATATTTTGGCTCTAACCTTCTAAGGTCAATTAAGACTCAGGACATATGAGAACTTGTACTGTAACGTCATGTACCTCGGTAGTGTCCCAAATTTTCTGATCAAGAAGATTATTGGGTCAAAGAGGAAAGTGATCGATGATATAGAGTGTGCCTAAGGAGAGTCACATGGGGACAAAACACTCTCTCAGGCTTTCACAGAGAGCACATTGGCCAAGCAAGGGCCGTGACTCATCCACATGACTGACACTGACAAAGGTTCTACAATCTGAGGTACAGGATCTCAGGATAAATTCTCAGGGGATTTCACTGACCTTATCAGACCCAAAAGCTACAACTCTTGTTGCATAGGTCCTGCTTTACCTTGGTCTTAACCATCCAGTTGAAAAGTATGAAGAAGAAATATAGGAAGTAAAGCCATGCTGTTATGTTGAGCTGTGGGGGATTCAGGTCAATAATTTCTGACATTGCCAGTTAAACAGAAGACTCAATGCTATTATTGGCTACTGGACTCTTTTCGAATATTTTGCTGAGTTTACACACCTATAATTTTCAAATAATGGAACTTACAAAAAAGGGGTATACAGATGAATGTCCATTTTGTATCTGTGTATTCAAAGTGGTTAGGATACATATATAGTTACATTCTCTTAATGAATAGAATGATTTGTTCTAATAGTGTTTGTAAATACGATCTCAAGTCCGCATCTTGTACAGCAATTAACCACTAAGAAGAATATATGCAGTGTGTTAGTTATTGAAACTGTCTTACCGATATGATTTGAAGCTGTCTCATTGCTATCTGTTTATCAATAAAATTATGAAAAAAAGATCTACAGATTTTTAAATGGACTATATTTTCCGGTATTTAGGTTTTGAAATTTTTTTACTTTCTGGATGCTAATTCCTCATTAGACATATTGACATTATGTTGTATCACATCAAAACCAGTCAAATTCAAGATCAAGTAGAATATGTCCTGTATATTAGAATATCTCATCTATCCAGCATCATTTATTGGTCTGTAACTTCAGTATTTGTACAAATACATAAAAATAATGCCCATAATGTTTTATTTTATAATTGTATCTAACAAAAATTTTCATTTCACATCATTATAGACACTTCAGTTTACTGTCTATGTTTCTAATTCTGTCTGCTATAATAAACTAGGTTCTACTAAGAAAATAAATGGCCCAACTCCAAAATCTATATGTTTGTTGAGATAGGAGATTTAGATATGTCAATGATGGCTGGGGATGTATTACCTGTTAATGAAAAGATCTCAGACACAGACAAAACAGTTCACAAAGCCCTGCATGTGGACTTCTCACAAAACACTTCAGCAGTTCTTTTTAATAAGTTTCCCTACATCTGACATCAGCTTGAGATGTGGAATCCAAGCTTGGCCTCTGGGGAATCATAAGTACACATTTTCATGGATTTCTGAGAGATTTAAATAATGTTAAAAGGCATGCCTAACCATAAAATGTTTACCATCCTAACTTTCCAGGATAGACCACACTGCATTTCGTGGATCCAGTTTGTACTTTTATTTTTGCTTTTACCTTTTTTTCTCTTTACTTGGTCCAAGCTAGTTCTGCAAAGCCATATTTCCCCTTACACACACTCTTCACTTTTATTTAGTTAAACTTAGTCTTTTTTGAGAAAAGAAGAACCTAGAATCTAACTCTAGAGGGAGAGGCTAGTAAGCAGTAACATCTAATTGGTGAGCCACTTTAAGAAACAAAGTACCTCAAAATAGTAACTCTTGAAAATTTGATTTCCCATTCACATAATACATTTCTAATAGGGTGGATATGACAGTCTGAGCTACTATGTCAACTTAATGTTGTTTTCACCTACTGAGCAATTAATTACAAAACCAATGTCTCAAGAATTTTGGTTACAGTGAAAGAGGAAACACTGACTTTGTATTATCATAGCAAAGTTAGTAATATTTCTTTGATCTATTCTTTCTATTTTTAGACATATTAATTATATAGAATAATGAGCTTTTGTGACATTTTATGCATACATAGAATATATTTGATTAAATGACAGATACTGATTCCCAATCAGATTTCTTTGACCACATAAACTATTTGAAAAATTCTAATTTGAACAGGGGAGGGGTATAAGTTTGGAACTGGAAAAATAGCATTTGGAATTATGATTTTAAACTAGATAAAAATTATATGATTTTTAATCCCTATTATTAGTAAACAGAGACTACAATACTCAATTTTTTACCATATTTTATTAGAGACAATTTACTATACTGGGGAGTCATAATAGCAATAGAAAACAAAGAGATAGAGGAAAAAACCTCAGGCTCCAGAGTAGATGTGATCAGAGTTAAATCCTGTCCTTGTAACTAAAGAGCTATTATTTTTTATTATTTATACTGTATGCACAATCCAATTCTAATTTTATAACACAAGGAATATAAGACTAATGTCTAACTTTCAGAACCATTAGGAGTTTTAAACTAATTCATAATATTTGAGAGGTACAGGAAAGTTAACTCTTTCATAAGGTGAAAGTGATGAGATGATCTAGCATAGTAGAAAAAATAGTTTTGCATAGAAAAAAAGTTAGAACCAGAAATTATCTTATGTAATTAACTTATCCTGGTGGTATATGCAATGATTAAAAACTGAGCTTCTTCACCATCCATGTTTGGTCATACAATTAATTGCTCAATTTGGTAACTTTTTTGAGTTTAATTATACTTCAATTAACTTTTTAATTGTATTGCAATAACAGGTATATAAACAAGAACTCTGCTGGATAAATAAAATCATACAACTGTTTTATCTAACCTTAAATCATATAATCATTTGTCTGATTTCATCTTCATTTTATAAGGCAAACTACCATGATATTTTCTTAGAATATATTTTTCATTTGCAGGTATATTAATTTATAAGTTCCCCCATTGTTGCTTCCTTCATGCATGAACTTTGTATAAATATATTTTACCTTTTCTTTTACTTAAGGGTTTTTATTGGGGGGTTGGTTTTTTGGCAGAACCGGGGATTGAACTCAGACTCTTGCACTTGCCAGGCAAGTGCTTATTCTTCTGAGCTATCTCCCCGGCCCCATAATATAGCATTTTTTTTTTTTTTCGGAACTAGGGATTGAACTCAGGTCCTTTCATTTGCCAGGCAAGTGCTTATTCCTCTGAGCTATCTCCCCGGCTATTTTTCCTTTTCTTGTTAGGGAGAGATACAGTTTCTGCTTTTTGTTAAAAAAGTGTGCATACTAGAATATATGTATTAAAGGTTTTAGATATGGAATTCTATAGACGAGTTTGGATCAAGGCTATATCATGTACATAGATTGGAAACCTTAGCAAATTTAATCATTGCGTAGATTATTTTCCTTACCTACAAAATGAATTTGTTTGAATGTTGAGTTTATAAGAAGAATGTGTGACATATAAGAATTAATTACCTGCTTTTCTTTATTCATTGTGTTATTATAATTTACAAATGATCTTTTTAAAACAGGTTTTGATAGAATTTGTATGTAGGAAAACTCATTTGATCATCAGATACTTAACAACAAAAGTTGATTTTTTTTCTGTTTCTCAGTGCTTTGGAATCAAACCAACTCAAGTTTGAATTATGATTCACCTACCAATTGCTCATGTATCCTTGAGAATGTTACTTTGTAGTCCTACAACCTCAGTATTGTCAATTACAAAATGGCAATTATGCTAGTATATGAATTATAGTAACATTGTAGTATTTAGACATCATTAACATGGGGCCGGCAAAATAGCACAGAGGACCAAAGCACTTGCTTAGGCAAGTGCAGGGACCACTGTTTGACCCCCCAGACCACATGCCTCTCCAGCCCCACCCCCAGGGCAGGCTGAGCCAGCCAAATTCCGGGTGTAGAGGCATATACCTGGAATCCCAGTGCTGGGGAGGCTGAAAGCAGGAGAAACACCACGTGTCCAAGCTAGTGAGACCCTGCAACAAATACATTAAAAAATAATAGTGAGATCCTGCAACAATCCAATACATTAAATAATAATAATAATCATTAGCAGAAGAAATCTCCATAGGACCTTGAAGAGCAGACAACCAATAAATAAGTCTTAATATTATTTATATTGTTTTATTGTTATAGATCGTCCATCACTATAATTTGGTTTGATTAAAAAGGGAAGGGAGTTACCAAAGTCAAAATATTAAGAATATGTTCGAATAACCTTATCAAAACCTCAACTCTCAGATGAATGGCTTTCATATTTATATTTATTTGTACTGCTACACATCCAGAAATACAATTTGTGGCTTGCCCATGTTAGTGTACTTTATCACATTTCATCTCACAGATGTTGAGAGTACAGTGGTGTAGCTAGAGGCTGAGGAGAATAGGAAAGAGGGATGGATGTGGGTAAATATGAGCAATGACTATCATGTCACACTTAGATAGACATAGGAAGTCCTGGCACAGTATTGCATAGCATGGTAACCATAGATAATAACCTGCTACATAATTTTGATTGTTAAATGAATGGTTTTTCAAAGCTTTTAACTTAAAACTAGTAATAAATATTGGAATAGACATATGTTTTCCATGATTTTAAAATTATATGATATCACATATACACATATAAAAATATCAGAGGGCACCCATAAAATATATGTTTAATGAGCCATATAAAGGTTTAAATTAAAATATTTTGAATAAATGAAATTAGACAAGTACAAAAATTGACTCTTGCAAGCCTCTTATTCACAATAAGGTAGTACATTGTTGTTTACTCTTGTACACACAAGAATTTTTTGCCTTCTTTACTTTTTGTAAAGTTCATCCTTAATGTAAAATTATGATTTAGAAATACAAACCACAATATATGTTCTGAAAACTGCTAATCCATTTGTAAAACTGTATGTAAGAGTAATTCACTTTCAACCAGATTTCTATTCTCTGAATATTTTCGCAACAGTAGTGAGATAATGAGAACTTAACTAGGAATTATAAACACTTGAAATGTGTATTTAAAACATTGGAGTACAAGTAAAGGTCAGTGAATGAGATCACTAACAAATTTCCATTAATTTACAATGACCTCTATGAATATTCCTTTCAAGTTTGCTTTTGGGCATTTAAATTTTTCCTATGGAGATTGTAGCTTCTCATTATATGAATAGCATATATGTCATTGTAAACAATGAAAATCTCATTCAGAGGAAGATGTCTACGGTGACATCATAATGGGACACAGCCTTCAAATGTTATGTGACAAATATGAGCACTTTGGAACTGTGTACTGTTCCTAAAATAGGGTATGCCTATATGTTGGCAGGTATGAACATGTATATGTCCCATTCCATTCAGCATGTAAAAATCAACTTCAGATTTAGACTTTGACAATGCAATAGTACATTTTAATACTGAATTTATAATTATCGGTTTGGTACATAAAAATTCAACTGCCTATATATTCTTAGAAGCATACGGGGTTTTGGCTGCTTTTATAATGGTGCTTATGAATTTGCATAT
>NW_004524818.1:1061346-1067161 GCF_000260255.1 Octodon degus | reverse complement strand
CAACCTGCCTAAGAATAGAAGTTCTGTTCCTGACCTAGACTGGAGTTTTGCCCAGTGTAAATTTAAGTGGCCTATGTGTAAAATTAATTAACTACCAAATTTCAAAACAAATCCTAGTCTTTCTTATTCCTAATTCTTATCAAATTTAACATTCAAAAAGTCCCAGTAAGTTTCATGATTCATTATGACTACAATTTTCCTATAACTTTATATCAAAATTTAGATATTGACTAAAATACAGTCATTAATTATGGGCTTCTGAATATTGATATTACCATTTACTTGATTATTTTAAGTAAGACTTCATTATAAACTTAATTTAGATATTAGAAAATGCACTTGCATTATTCAAAGGGCTCCTATATTTCTGTGCCACTTTAATCTATCAAATATGTGCTCCATACCAAGTCCTAGAGAAATTGCAAGTCCTGGCAATGACTGTCCTGATTAACGTGTTATGGGAGATATTGATGAATATTTCATGGGAGCAGAGAGTCTTACAATTTCTAATTGAAAACATAATTTCTTGAAAGATAAAGAAATGATACATTAGCAACTGATGGCCTTTTTAGAGGTTGCTACAGAACACAGTTGCCATTAACATTTATGTCCCTGGGCTATTAATTGGAGTAAATGAGACTGTCATTTATTCAAACGATTATTGAATATCAATTATATGGCAGATACTGTTCTCAGGACTGTGGGTATGAATGAGAAATTAGATACAATCAAAATTTTGGGAGTGTATCTACCAAAGATAAGATGCCATCAGTTTAAAATATTGTACATTTCCTGTTTTAAACAATCGAATTCAAATCATTTGATTTTAAGCCAGTTTTACTTCCTCTCCAACTGGGGATGTAGTTCCCCTTATACAAGGAAAGGATAATTACTTACAATGCAATGAACACAAAAAACACACAACATACTTTTGAAAACTAGTCTTAAAATTTTTGAATTCATTCAAATTTAAATTTCTTATCCAAACTCTTGCTTCTGCTAATCTATGTTTTGCTTTAATTCCTGCTTCCTCTCCCTCTTCACCAGTATGTGTGCAAACATGTCACCCAACAAACAGCTTTAACACTCTATGTGTTCTAGAGAATTCCAAATGTTACAAAATTGTTCAGATGCGTGTCTTTTGGACCTTGGGCTGGAGTTTAGTCCAAAGATTTACAAAGAGCATATCACTCAATAAATGTATGATAACCCAAATAAATGTAATCAGCAGGTTATTTCTGCAAAGTTTAGAAGACCATGGAGCCTGGGTGATATTGGTAAATTTCCTCCTTCTGTTGCAAAACTCACTTCATTCAATTCCAGCTTTTTTTAGTAAAATAAATCTTAACCTAACATTGAGTGCTTAATATATTCACATCATAGGTGATGCAGATTTGGAGATATTAAAATTAATAGACAATTTATGATAAACACATTTCCAGATATCTAAAAGTTAGAGAACATATTGTGTCTGAAGAATATCAACATTTTATTGAAGCAGCTGTACATCTGGTATATGCAATTATTTGTTTGTCTCAGGAAAATTAAATAAGTGCAGTGAAAATAAAAATTTACTTAAACACCAACATTCTCATATAGAAAAACTTGTTTGCCTTAGAAGCAAGCACGATCATTTCAGATTTCAGTTAACAAGTGTAGAGCAAAGAAATAAGGACCCATAAAATGAAAACTGTAAATTACCAAGAAAAATGAAAAATAAATAAATGGAGGAAAGATCCTGAATTTATTGATGAGAAGTATTAATATTGTACAATCATCCACTTATTTCAATATGTTCAACAAATTAAATACAAACCCTATTAATCTTCCAATGAAATTTTTCACTTAAATAGAAGAAGAGAGTCCAAATTCCATTTGGAACTATTAAAGACTCAGTAATTCAAGCAATTTTGATCAAAATGTACAAAGTTAAAGGATTCAAACTGACTTCAAAATATACAACAAAGCTATGGAAATAAAAAAGTAAAAAACTCTCATAAAAAGAGACACATAAATGAATAAGACAGAATCAAGAGCCCAGAAATAAATCTGTGACAAATGCCAGGAAAGTGGACAGATGTTGATCAGAAGATACAAAATTTAAGTTTCTAGTGCATTGAATCCATACTCATTAGTGAAGTAAATCAGACCCTCATGTATAAAAATATTACTGCACTTCTAGTGTGAAAAACTGAATGAGTAAGATCCGAAATATATAGTGGTTACTCTGAGTAAAGAAGAAACTGTTCAAAAGAAATAATAAAATGTGATGATGAAAGGTAAAGGAAGGAAGGAAAAAGAAAAAAATATATATGTATGCACGCACATAAGGTAAAGATAGTTATAGAACCAATGTCTCTTAATTTTGGCAATATTTCATATCTATTTTGTACTCTGAATAACCAGTATGAAGACAATAATATACAACTTATTAACTTGTTCGTCTGATACTACACTCTTTTGGTACTATTTTGTTAATATCCCCTCTAAAATGAAAAATATGGTAAAAGATATTGTCATTGGTCTCCTTCAAAATACTCTCCCTTGCTTCTAACATGCTTATGCCATCATTCTTTCCACTTTCTGAAACAGTTCTGGAAGTCGTCTTTTGTGAATGTCTTCAGTTGCATTGTCATGAACCTGTCCATGTCTTGAATTGACTCAAAACATTGACATTTATGGTCATTTTGACTCTGAGAAAGAGCCAGATATGTCACAGTGTCAGATCCACTAAGTAATGTGGTGCATGAGGATAAAGTGTAATGTCTTTACAAGCCTGACTTTCCATCATATGTCACATGGAAGAATACCTACCATGAATTATCACACCTTGTAAGGTCATTCAGGAAACAGATCTTCCAAAACTGCTTCAAAAAGTAGCAAGTTGGGGGCTGGGTAAATGGCTCAGTGGAGTAAGTGCTTCCCTGGCAAACACAAGGGCCTGAGTTCAACCCCCGGTTCCACAAAATAATGATAATAATAATAATAATATAATAATAATAATAATAAATAAAAGTAGCAAGTGTGTTCAAAGTTGTGATAGAAGAAGTATTTTGAAGGGTATTTATGGCAATAACTTTTTGATTGTACTCAATTTTAAAATACAAACATTTAGTGAAGCAAAATTTAAAATTCACACAATGAAGTTCAGAAGACCCATTTAATAATGTGATGACTACAGGTGATATTATTTATTGCACTGTAGTCTTAAAAATTGCTAAAAGTTTAGATCTTCACTATGACATGATAAAATATTTGTAACAGGTAATAGCAATAACCGTGATAATTAGTTTGATGTAGCAATTACACAAAACTGTACATAGATCAACATGAAAAATATATAGTAGTTTCATTTGTCAATCAAAATAAGGAAATAAAAGAAAATTAAAATAAGGGCACATAGTGCTGAGAGCTTGGTGACATAAGTACCTTCCTGGCAAGTGCAAGGACCCAAGTTCAGTCCCCAATACCATGTGCCATGCCAAAACGGGATCCCAAGGGTGCCATGCTAGCTACTTAAAACAGGCGTGGTGGCACATGCCTATAATCCCTGTTGAGGGGAAGCTGAGACAGGAGGGTAACTAGGAGTCACGAAATTTTTTATCTAAAGAAGACATGGATAAACAAAATTAGAAGAGAAGAGAAAAATGACTGATTCCTTGAATGAGAGTTACAGGAAAGAAATATATCGCATGAAGCAGACTCAAAGAGATATAGAGGAATTTAAAATGTCAATCAGAAGCTTGTAAAACCTTTTAAGTGAAAGGGAAGACAGAGTTTTAGTTCTTCAAGACTCTGGTGCAGCTAGTGAAAAGGTATGAAAAGATCTCTTAAAAACAACTGGGATGCAGAAAAAAATAATCCAACACCTGCAAGATGATGCAAAGTTGAACAGTGTGATACTAATAGGCATCAATGAGAAAGCAGGAGTCAATATAAATGACATTTAAAAAATATTGGAAGAAGTAATAGCAGAAAACTTCACAAATATGAGAAAACAATCTGACATTCAGGTAACCGAAGCATACAGAATGGCAAGTAGTCTCAACCCAACTGAAAACACACCGAGACATATAATAGTCAAGATTCCAGAGATTCAGCTCAAGAATAATACACTGAAAGCTGCTAGAGAAAAGAATCAGATCACATTCAAAGGAAAACCCATCAGAATTATGGATGAATTCTCTTCAAAAACAATGAAGGCAAGAGCATGGAGCAGAGTACTTCAATTCAACTATGAAAACAAATTCCAAGTCAGATTGCTATACCCTGTAAAACTCTCCTTCAAGTATGACGGCAAAGTGAAAGACTTGCATGACAAAGAACAGCTGAGGAATTTCGTGATAACAAACACAACCCTCCACAGACTACTGAAAGATGTTCTACAGAGGGACCAAAATGATCAGTACTCCACGAATGAGATCAGAAGAAACCAACTAAACAGGACATACAATTAAATACAGGAGAAAAATGAGTAAACGACAACAGGTAACTACTACGTCAATCATAAGTCTATAAATCTCAATTATAACCATCAATGTAAATGGAATGAATTCACCAATTAAAAGAAATAGACTGGTACATTGGCTTAGGAAAAAAAAAACCAACAACATGCTGTATACAAGAAACACATTTAACTTATAAAGACATACATAGGTGAAAGTCAAAGGATGTAAAAAATAATACATGCTGCAGCACCTCAGAAAACAGCAGGGGTATCAAACTTATTCTCAGATAGTCTCAATTTCAAACCAAGAATACCCAAGCAAAATAAAGATGACCACTATATACTCGTTAGGGGAATAATTCAAAGGAAGAAGTAACACTCATAAATATGCATGCACCAAAATCGGGAGCACATAACTATATAAAGCAAATCTTAATGGACATGAAAAATCTAATATCCAATATCACAATCTTAACAGGAGACCTTAACACCTCATTATCCCGAAAGATAGGTTAAACAGACAAAAAATTAGCAAACTTCAATAACTAGAAAAGGAAGAGTGAACCAAACTCAGAGCCCAAAGATGGGAAAAAATAATAAAAATTAGAGGGGCCAGGAAGATGGCTCAGTGGAATAAGCACTTCCCTGGCAAGCTCAAGGGCCTGAGTTCCATTACCAGTTCCAAAAAAAGAAACAAACAAAAAAAAAACCCATAAAAATTAGAGCAGAAATTAATTCAAGTAAGAGGAAGAATACAGTCTAAGGAATTATGAAACAAAAACTAGTTCTTTGAAAGATTAAATAAGGTCGATAAGCCACTAGCTAAACTCATCAAAAAGAGGAAAGAAAAAAATTCAAATACAAGCAATAAGGAATAAAAAGGGTTAATTACCAGACACAGTGGAAATTCAGAAAATGATCAATAGCTACTATGAAAATTTTTATTGTCACAGAATAGAAGACACAGAAGAAATGGAATGATTGCTAGAAAGGTATAAATTATCAAAGCTGAATCGACTAGGTATAACCACTCTGAATAGCACGATAACAGCCAATGAAATCCCAGATGTAATTAAAAACCTACTGACAAAGAAAAGTCCAGGTCCGGATGGATTCACAGCTGAATTCTACAAGACAATGACAGAAGATGTAGTCCCTATACTGCTCAAACTCTTCAAAGAAATTGAAAAGTAAGCTATCTTCCCAAAATCATTCCTGGAGGTAAGTATCACACTGATACAAAAAAAAAAAAAAAAAACAGGAAAGACACAACAAAGAAAGAGAACTACAGGCCAATCTTCCTCACAAACATAAATGCAAAACTCCACAATAAAATCCTAGCCAGTAGAATACAGCAGATCATCAAGA
>NW_004524818.1:1059830-1060272 GCF_000260255.1 Octodon degus | reverse complement strand
AAGAGAAATTAGGAGCAACTCTTGAAGACATAGGTGTAGGCAAAGTGTTCATGAACGAAAATTAAATCGCAAGGGAAACACTTGAAAGATTTAAAAAGTGGGACCTGCCCTTATTGAGAAGATTTTGCACATCAGAGAAATTACCAACAAAGTGAAAAGACAACCCACAAATTTGGTAAAAAATCATGACAAATAAGTACTCAGAAAATATCTGCTCTCTAGAATTTGCAAAGAAGTAAAAAACACTAGGGCACCAAAATTAAAAGAAGCATTCCAGAAATGGGCATCTGTGATGAACACACACTTTTCAGAGGATTAAATTAAAGAAGCAAATTAGTATATGAAAAAATGCTCCACATCACTAACCATCCATGAATTGCAAATTAAAACAACATTGAGATATCATCTCACACCAGAAAGGATGGTTATCATAAAGAAATCA
>NW_004524818.1:1046800-1047269 GCF_000260255.1 Octodon degus | reverse complement strand
ATTGGAAAGATTCTCACCCTGACTAACTATATATACTGTTAACTGTGAACTAAGCTACTGCACTGCAGATGGTAATTTATAATAGTAGTTTCATCTTTGTAGTGCCTGTCATTCTGGTGTTCTGAATATGGGCTGCTTGTCATGACATGCCAGTTACTACTATGATGTCTCTTGGGTAGGTGGATGTTCAAGAAGAAGGGGGTGGTGATTGAAAGCACGAGACTGGAAAAGGAATATTGTGGGACTGTCCTGCTTCAAGGTTGTATATGGTGAGATTTTTGGATTTATGTGCAAACATGAGAAGTATATGATTCTTTATCCTATTTTTAAAATATAATCTAATTTTAAATGTTTTTATCATATTATGCAGAAACTTAAAGTTCAACATATCAATACTTGATGAAAAATACCTGTTCCTTATTATGCCTAAGATGTTTGAAATGCAGAGTGATACTGAGGTTAAGCTTAA
>NW_004524818.1:1037948-1046097 GCF_000260255.1 Octodon degus | reverse complement strand
TTCAAAGTGGTTAGGATAGATATATAGTTGCATTCTCTTAATGAATAGAATGATTTGTTCTAATGGTGTTTGTAAATAGGATCTCAAGTCCACATCTTGTACAGCAATTAACCACTAAGAAGAATATATTCAGTGTGTTGGTTATTGAAACTGTACTTTCCATTTGATTTGAAACTGTCTCATTGCTATCTGTTTATCAATAAAATAAAAAGAAATGTGTAAAAAAATAAAAAAAAAATTTCTTTCCCTGCCAGGCAAGCAGATTACCCAGTACTCTTATGGACTACTAGACTCTTTTCAATATTTTGCTCAGTTAACACACCTATAATATTCAAATGAGGGAACTGAACAAAAAAAAGAAGATATATAAATGAACATCCATGTTTTATCTGTGTGTTCAAAAATTTTAGGATCGATATATAGCTACATTCTCTTAATTTATAGAAGTTTTCTTCCTAATTGTGTTCATAAGTAGGATATCATGTGTGCATCTTGTACAGCAAATCACCCCTAGAAAGGGATTATGCAATGTGTTAATTATTGAAACTGTCCTACCAATTTGATTTGAAACTGTCTCATTGCTATTTGTCTCTCAATAAAATTATGGGGAAAATGAGATTTGAATATTTTTTGCATTGTCATACATCAATAAAGAGTTAAAAGAAAGAAAACCCACACATATTCAGAGTTGGTAGAGGCTCAGTGATTTTTTAGACTCACATGTAAATTAGGCAGTGCTTTATCCTACCAGTTAGGAATATCAAATAAACTAAAATATCTCTTGGTAAGTATTCCAGTAAGGGGTTATGACTTGTATAACTCTTCTGTAGAACCATTTTAAATAATCAAGTAGAATTGCGTGCACATTGATCCTAAAAATAAAATTTTATATTTCATCTAAAGTATATGGATACTTTAACATTCAGGGAAATATTCTTCCTTGTGTACTTTATTTACCAGATCCCTTTCATTGTACCCTAGCAAAAGATTATGACTTAAGAAAGTAGAGGTAGGTATAAATTTCTCAGAAAACTGAACGAAAGACTCCACTTGACCCTGTTAGTCCCTTTTAGGTATCTTCCAAAAAGAGATAAATACATCATACTACAGTGATACTTAGATAGTCACATTCATAGGAGCACAATTCATAATTGCTAAATCTTGGAAGCCACCAAAACATCCATCAACAGATGAACACATACATAATATGTATTTCCACAAAATGGAGTACCAATCTGCTGTAAAGAAAGATGAGTTTGAGTTATTTGTAAGAAACTGAATGATCCTCGAAACCACATATTAAGTAAGATAAGGCAGACACGATCTTAAACATCACATGGTTTCGCTTATATGAGAAATCCAAGCAATAAGAGCAAAATGAGATAGATAATGGAAAGTAGCGATAACATTCTCCAATGGGAAAAGGATCAAAGATATAGATATATGGAATAAATAAGCGTTGAGATAAGGAACTAAAATGTGTCATGAACACGTATCAACTCCACAGAAGGGGTGTAAATACTATGTAATTCAATGAATTACAAATCATTTTAATTCACTGAAAAGGAATATGGGTGTATTTCTAAAAAAGAATATAGGTGTATTTCCTGTTTTTGCACTGCTTCTAGACTCTTTGTAAGTCCTTGACCTAGACAGAAAACTCTATTTGCTGCCAGTTTTGTCCATGTAATTTTGCATAATGAAATCAAATAATTGTACCCTATTTGATTCTTGCTCCAAAAAAATAAAAATGTTAAATCTATTAATGGAAGAACATTTTGATCTTTGTAGACAGATCTAATCTCTTAATAGATAATGAAAATTATGCCTGGAGAAGGAAAGCTTCTTACTTGTGAGCATACATTAAATTAGTATTTGACTAAAAAGGAATTTATATTTCTGCTATTTTAAAAAATATATTCAGTACTGAGTCTATAGAGTCTCACTACACAGATCAGACTTGTAGTGATCTTCCTATTTTCAGTCTCTCAAAAGCTGGGATTACAGTCACACACTAAAACACCCAGTCTCAAAAAAAAAAAAAAAAAAAAAAAGAACACCCAGTCTCGACCATTTGAATGCACACTGGGGAGGGACTGGCACAGCATGCTGAGGATTGAATCCTGGTCCCTGTGTCTACCTAAGCAGGCGCTTTAGCTCACTATCTGGCCAGCCCTATTTCTCCTCTTTTAATCGATGCATTTCCCCACTGTGACAGATTACCTAAATTTCTCACTTATTTTCATTCTGCATCAGCTATACACACTATAAGCAAAGGAAGGCAAGTGGTTTTAAATAACCTTGTGTTATAGCTATGTATGGATAACAAAGCTATCTAAATGAAGGAGTAACTATTGAGAAAGGTGCCACCTGAACGATATGATACAACTAAAAAATGAGTTTAGCCTTACAGTATTTTACTAGTTGCAAAATATCCTGAGAGCTCTGTCTGAGGTTAGTGTAGAACTGCAGGCCCACAGCTCACCAGCTGTCCAGTGACCATAACAAAGGCACAGTAATTGCTGGCCGTGGACCCCTTTGGTCAAGTAGCTTCTGATGCCAGTCAGAGAGTGTGAACCCTAGAGTGCAGGATAAGAAACTGTAGAGCTCTTCGGTAGAATTGCACTTCAGCAATAATGGGAATGGGAGTAGTGTTCAAGCCTCAGTTTCTATTTATAATGGTGACATGGAAAAAATACTGCTAGATGCCCAGTATGAATCTGGAGGGAGTAGCTCCAAGAGATCTCACAGTGATGTCCCCCTTGCTCACAGATGCCACAAGATATTAACAGAGCTTCTGAGACAGATAGGCATAGCACTGGAGAAATGAACATCTCTCAGTTTGAGAAGGATTATATTGAGAGAAAGAAAGAAGTTGAAAGCACCTTGAAGAAAAACCAAGATTGAATATGGGATTGGTCAAGTTGTCCAGAAAATATACCCCCAAAGGAGTTCCTTCTTAAGCACCCAAAGTGCACAGCTACTCTAAACATGAGAAATGAGTGTTATGAAGAAAAAGGGCATTTTTATCAGACTTTCTGAAGGTTTTCCTTCCATTTCTGCTGTTGTCTAATCTACTAGGCATTGGATTGGGGATCTATATTGGAAGGTGTCTGACAACGTCTCCCAGCATTTTTTGATGAAGAATTGGATCCAACTTGGCTGACATGGGCATTTGTATCTGACAGCTAACTTGAAGATCTATTGTGATCTTTGAGTGACTGCACCACTTGTTCATTCTGTACATGCTGTGTTTCTGATTGGTGAAAGAAAGGACCCTAAAATCATGCTGATCTATAATTATATCTATGGAGTCAATTAATAAGAATGACAGACCCATAACTACTGTAAGAATTTAATAGTAAATTTTCATTGGATATTAGATATAAGCAGTATAAATAATTTTAATATGCTGGTCAATATTTATGTGGTATTTAAAAATGTCTAATCTTAATTCAGTTAAAACACTATATCAAATAATGTACAACATTGAGATTAAAACTGCTACATTGCCAGGCATTGCGGAGCATGTATATAATCCCAGAACTGGGGAGGTAGAGGCAGGAATATTTCTATGGGTTTGAGCCCAACCTTAACTACATGGTGAAATCCTATCTCAAAATAACCAAATAAAAAACTTAAGGGTTTTGCAAAAACAAATACCATGGCCTTATGATTTCACTATTGCAGAACTTTTAATTTAGATGGTACAGATTGCCTACAAAGACCACTTAACAATATAAATTGTTCTTAAGAAATAGAGAACAAGGCACAATTACAAGTTTCATAAACTGCTGCTTTCCAGTAAGGACCCCGGGAGTGACTTTGGCTTTCAATTTTCTGACGAAGGTATCTTTTCAGGATCTTTGCCCTTAGTTACTCTGGAATGCTGGATTTAAACTTATTGTTGAGCTCAACTTTTGTGCTCTTAAAATTAGCTTTATTGTGAGCAAATATATATCTACTTTATAAGGCTGGAAATAGAAAAATGTGTTGCCAAATACTTTGGAAATTATTGTAATTGCATAGGATTAAAAATCAACTAATTGTGAAGCTGTTGATTAAATCAGGCCTGTTCCCCATTGTGTCATACATTATATTTTCTACGGCATGGCTTTTAGAAAAGCTGCATCTTTGATATGTTCTGTATATTATACTGAGTTGTTACACCATTTGATCCTTAATTTAGATATGCTAAAATTAATGTAACAAAAATAAATACATAAAAATAAATGTAACATTTTAACTTTTAAAAATAGCCTGAGAATTAGTAGTGTATAAATGTATAGAGAAGTATGAAATATTTTCTCAATGAAAACATGCAAAGAAGTTGAAGTACTTCTAAATTATAGAGCCCTGCATAATTAGGGATCCTATTAATTTATTTTTCAACAATGTTATATGTAACTCCCACAATCTGTAAGCTGTCCAACCAGATCACAGCCAGGAACCCCCAGAACAAGTCCTAGCCCAGGCCCAGTGAATGTGTGGGAGAGCTTCTGGATACACTGTGCCAGCAGGATCTACTGGTCTCAGCCCAGACACAACGTAAGTGACTCCCTCTTTCACCCTCTTGGGACACCCCCATCACTCCGTAGTACCCCCCCACACACACCTGGACCACAGAGTAGAAAATTCTGTCCCCTTCCAAGAACCGCCTGATCCAGTCTTCTCCAGGCCCGGTGAGTGTGTGGCAGAGCTGCCTCTCCCCGCTACACCAACTTGTCCCCTGTAGCCTCAGCTCAGGCCTGGCATACAGGCCTGGGGTGAAAACCTTCAGCTGCAATCCCTTCAGAGAGTGTAGGGAATAAAACCACTGAGCTAGTACAGGAGCAGAACACTTTGCCAGAGGGGCACAACCGGTTCACATGCAAGGGCAGCCACAGGAAGGAAATAAGCAGAGCAGCCAAACCCAAGCCAGGCACAGCTGGATAAATCCAAACTTTGTAGGTCTGACCCGAGCTTCAGTACATGCTAAGGTTATAACAGCAAAAAGATCTACAACAAAGATCAGAAGACAGTGCTACACAAAATGAAAACAAGAAGAAGCAAAGTGCAATCTGAGAACCCAAGCCCACCCATAACAAGTGAAGAGAACACTAACAGAGAACAAATTGGGAGTCACACAGCTGAAAAAATGAATCAACAGCTTCTGAAATAAAGAAACAGCTGCAGAAATGTATAGAGGAACTCAGACTGGAAATAAAAAAGAAATCCCAGAATTAATAATATCTGAAGTAAAGAATCAAATGCAGAAACATATGGAGTAAACACAATGCCAACACACAACAAGTGCAGAGGACACTAGCTCAGCACAAATGTATGAATTTATAACATCTATAGTAAACATACAACAGCAGAAAGTCATAGAGGGACTCAGAGCGGAATTTTCAGAAATAAGAAAAGAATTCTTGGAACTCATAACATCTGAAGTAAAGAATCAACTACAGAAACTTAGGGAGGAAACTGAATCTGAAAAAAACACTGCAGTAAAAGAACTAATAACTGCTCCTAAAGAAGACATGATAAAAAATAGAGGAGATTAGAAAAATGATGGATTCCTTGAATGAGCAATACAGAAAATAAATAGATCGCATGAAACAGAGTCAAAGAGATATAGAGGAATTTAAAATCTCAATGTCAAGCTTGTAAAACTGTTTAGGTGAATGTGAAGAGAGAGTTTCAGATCTTGAAGACGCTGGTGCAGTTAGTGACAAGGTAAGAAAGGATCTCTTAAAAACAACTAGGATGTAGAAAAAAATAATACATCACCTGTATTATGATGCAAAGATGAACAATGTGAGAGGAATAGGCAACAACAAGAAAGAAGGGGTCAATATAAAGGACATTAAAAAATATGAGCAGAAGTAATTGCAGAAAAATTCCAAAATATATGAAAACAATCTGACATTCAGGTAACCGAAGCATACAGAATAGCAAGTATTCTCAACTCCATTAAAAACACATTGAAACATATAATAGTCAAGATTTCAGACATTCACCACAAATATAATATACTGTAAGCTGCTAGAAAAAAGAAGCAGATCACATTCAAAGGAAAACCCATCAGAATTACAGCCAACTTCTCTTCACAAACAATGAAGGAAAGAAGAGCATGGAGTAGAGTACTTCAAGTCCTCTATGAAAGCAAATTCCAACCCAAAGTACTATACACTGCAAAACTCTCTTTCAAGTTTGACAGAGAAGTGAAGTACTTCTATGACAAAGAACAGCTAAAGAATTTCATGATGGCAAAGCCAACCCTACACAGGTTACTGAAAGATGGTCTAGAGAGAGACCAAAATTATCAGAACTCCAGCAATGAGATCAGAAGCAATCAACTAAATAGGACAAGTAATTAAACACAGGAGAAAGAGGAAACTACAAGAGGTAAATAAGATATCAACCCTAAGTCAATATATCTCAATTATAACCATCAATGTAAATTGACTAAATTCACCAAATAAGAGAAATAGACTGAAACAGTGGATTAGGAAACAAAATCCAACAATATGCTGTATACAAGAAACACATTTACCTCATAAAGGCATTCATAGGCTGAAAGTCAAAGGAAGAAACACAATATTACATGGCGCAGCACCTCAGAAAAAAGCAGGAGTAGCAATCTTATTCTCAGAAAGTATCAACTTCATACCAAAAATTTTCAAGCGAAATAGAGAATGCAACTACATACTGGTTAGGGGAAAATTTCAAAAGGAAGAGGTAACACACATAAACATGTATGCATGAAACACAGGAGCACACAACGATATAAACACAGTCTTAAAGACATGAAAAATCTAATATCCAATACCACATTCTTAACAGGAAACCTTAACACACCTTAGCCCAAAAAGATAGGTCAACCAGACAAAAAAATTAGCAAAGAAATAAAAGAACTGTACCAGAGCTTGAAACAAATGGACTTGGTGGACATATACAGAGTGTTCACACAAACACAGCTGAATACACATTTCTCTCAGCTGTACATGGGTCGTTTTCTAAAATAGACCACATACTGGTCCATAGGTCATGCTTAAGTATATGTAAGCCAACAGAAATTATCTCATGCACATTATCAGACCACAGTGAAATGTAACTGGAAATAAATTACAAAAGAAACGAGAAAGAAACCCTATATATCTGGAAAGTAAAAGACACCTTACTCGGTAACCAATGGGTCACAGATGAAATTAAACAAGAAATTCAACAATATCTATAACTCAATGAAAATTCAAGCACAACTTACCGTAATTTATGGGATATGAAGAAAGCAGTTCTCATAGGGAAATTCATAGCTGTGAACTCACACATTAGGAAAACAGACCCGCAATACTAAATACCCTAATGCTGCACCTTCAGCAACTAGAAAAGGAAAAGCAAATCAAACACAGAGCCCAAAGACAGGAGCAAATCATAAAGATTAGAGCAGAAATTAATTCAATTGAGATGAAGAAAACAATTCAAAGAATGAAAAAAGCAAAAAGTTGGTTCTTTAAAAGATTAAATAAAATCAATAATTCCCTCGGTAACCTCATCAAAAGGACAAAAGAATAAATTAAAATACAAGCAATATAAAATGAAAGGGGTATAATTACCACAGACCCAGTAGAAATTCTGAAGATTATTAGTAGCTACTTTGAAAATATTTACTCTCACAGCATAGAAGACAGAGAAGAAAGATATAGATTCCTAGAAAGGCACAAATGACAAGCAGTGAATGGACAAGATAAAACCACTCTCTATAGCCCAATAACAACTAATGAAATACAAGATGTAATATAAAACCTACGTGCAAAGCAAACTCCAGGTCTGGATGGATTCACAGCTGAATTCTACTAGAAATTTACAGAAGATATAATCCCTATACTCCTCAAAGTCTTCAAGGATATTGAAAAGGTAGCAATCCTCACAAAATCATTCCTGGAGGAAGGTATTATACCGATAACATAATCAGGGAAAGAAGCAACTAAGAAAGAAAAATTACAAGTCAAACTCCCTCATGAACATAGATGCCAAAATCCTCAATAAAATCCTAGGAAATAGAATACAGCAAATCATCAAGAAGATCATACACCATGATGAGGTAGGATTCATCCCAGGGATGCAAGGATGGTTCAATATTTGAAAATCTATAAAAGTAATACAC
>NW_004524818.1:1034393-1036776 GCF_000260255.1 Octodon degus | reverse complement strand
AGGCCAAATATACTCACAGGAAGAAAGATACCCTTTTTAACAAATGGTGCTGTAAAAACTGGCTCTCTACCTGCAGAAAATTTGAATTTGACCCAGATCTATCACAAACAAATAACAAAAATCAAAATGGATTAAATAACTAAACATTAAAGTAGAGACACTAAATCTCCTTGAAGAAAAAGTAGAAGGAACTCTTGAAGACATACAGGTAGGCAAAGAGTTCATGAACAAAGATCAAATAGCAAGAGAAACAGTTGAAATAATTAACAACTGGGACATGCTCTTACTGAGAAGTTTTTTTCCAGTTCAAAAAAAATTATCAATAAAGTGAAAATAAAACCAACAAATTTGGAAAAAAATCATGACAAATAATTACTCAGACAAAGTTCTGCTCTCTAGAATTTATAAAGAAATAAAAAACACTAGGGCTCCAAAATTTAAAGACGCAATCCAGAAATGGGCATCCGAGATGTACACACACCTCTCAGAGGATCAAATTAAAGAAGCGAATAAATATATGAAAAAATGCTCCACATCACTAGCCATTGGCGAAATGCAAATTAAAACAACATTGAGATAACATCTCACCCCAGAAAGAATGGCTATCATAAAATGTTGGAGAGGCTGTGGGGAAAAAGGTACTCTTCTCCACTCTTGGTGGGAATATAGACAGGTGCAAGCATTATGGAAATCAGTGTGGAGACTCCTAGAAAATTTGGACTGGTAATCCAAATTAAACCAGCTATTCCTCTACTGGGAATATTCCCAGAAAATTTGAAAACATCATACAATAGAAATATATGTGTGCCTATATTTATAGCAACACAATTTGTGATATCCAAATTTTGGAAACAAACAAGATGCCCATCACCTGAGGAATGGATGAAAAATGTGTGCTATTTTTATGCAATGGAGTATTACTCAGCTATAAAGAATGATATACTCTAAGCCTTTATATTGAGGTGGATTCCACTTGAAGATATACTCATAAGTGAAATAAACCAGACAAAGATGTGTAAATATCACATAGTTTCCCTAGTATAAGAAATCAAAAGAAGAAATACAAGTAAAAAGGTATAATACAATTAAAAGTAAACCATGACCTTGAGGATTAACTAATTAAGAGAGGGAAAAGAAAAGAGCTAGGAAATATGACAGGGACAAGCCTTACAGTATTATGTACAAGATGAGCAAGGCAATGATCCTGAGTATCTCCAGAAGATTTTTGTATCTAGAAGTTATTTGGAAAGATTATCACCCTGACTAACTACATATACTGATACCTATGAACTAAACAACTGCACTGAAGATGGTAATCTGTAATAGTAGCTTCATTCTTGGAGTGCCTGTCATTCTGGTCTTCTGAATATGGGCTGCCTGTCAAGACATGACAGTTACTGCAGTGCTTTCTCTTGGGTAGATGATTGTTCAAAAACTAGGAGGTTGTGAATGAAGGCAAAAGAAAGGAAAAGGAATGTTGTTGGACTGTCTTGCTACACGGTTGTATATGGTTAGATTTTTGGATTTATGTGTAAACATAAGAAGTATATAATTCTTTGTGCCTATTTTTATAAATATATTAGACTTTTTAAATGTTTTTTCATCATATTCTATAGGGACTTAAAGTTCAACACATCAATACTTGATGAAAACTACCTGTTCCATGTTATGCCTAAGATGTTTGTTATTCTGAAAGATAGTGAGGTTAAGCTTAACAGCCTAGGTTGTACGGAAATACCAATACACTCCTCTTCTGTATGGTTAACAATCTAAGTTTGCAGACCAAATTTAGAAAAAAAAAAGAGGGCTGCAAGGAAAGCCAACGTTTTGGCCCTAGACTTCCAAGGTCAATTAAGACTCAGGAAATATGAGAACTTGTACTGTAACGTCATGTAACTCGGTAGTGTTCCAAATTTTTTGATCAAAGAAATTATGGTTCCAAAGAGGAAAGTGATTGATGATGTAGAATGTGCCTACGGCGAGTCACACGGAGAGAAAACCTTCTCTCAGGCTTTCACAGAGTGCACATTGACGAAGCAATATCTGTGACTCATTGATGGCTGACACTGACAAAGGTTCTACAACATGAGGTACAGGATCTCAGGATAAATCCTGAGGAGATTTCACTGACCTAATCAGACCCAAAAGCTACAACTCTTGTTGTATAAGTCCTGCTTTACCTTGGTCTTAACCATCCAGCAGAAAAGTATAAAAACAAAGTATAAGAAGTAAAGCCAAGGTGTTATATTGAGCTGTAGGGGACTCAGGTCAATATTTTCTGAAATTGTTAGTGACCGGGAAGCCCCTATACTATTATGGACTACTGGACTCTTTTGGAATATTTTGCTGAGTTAATATACCTATAATATTCAATTGACGGAAC
>NW_004524818.1:1032396-1034252 GCF_000260255.1 Octodon degus | reverse complement strand
GAAGCGCTTATTCCACTGAGCCATCTCCCCAGCCCTGAGGGATTTGTTCTAATAGTGGTTGTAAATAGGATATCATGTCCACATCTTGTACAGCAATTAACCACTAGTAAGAATATATGCAATGTGTTAATTATTGAATCTTTCCTACCAATATGGTTTGAAACTGTCTCATTGCTATTTGTTTCTCAATAAAATTATGGAAAAAAAGAATGTCTGCTTCAAAGAACTATCTAATGCAGAGAATTTACACCTTTATTTTTACTATTGAAATGTTTTTTTCCTGTATTTTAAGGGAGGGGCTTCAGGGTGTTCAGGGTCTCACTACTAGATTGGACTAATAGTGATCAGCCTGTTTACAGCCTCCCACGTGCTGGAATTACAGGTGTGTGCCACCATGCTCAATTTCAATTGCAGTCTCCGTGCTCCCCAGGGGCGGGGCCGGCATGGTAAGCCTGGGGATGGAAACTTAGGCCCCTGTGTCTGCTTGCAGGTGCTACAATCTGCTGAGCTATTTGGCTGGCCTCTACTGAAACATCTTTTTATGGGAAGCCATTCCATTAAAGAAAAAGACCAACTTCCTTAGTAGACATGGTAAAAATTATGTGAGTAGAGATGATAGACCGATAAACTAAATCTACATTGACATACAGTCTGACAGAGCTTTAACGGTGCTTGTAGCAAACATATTCCATAAATATTTGGTTCAGTTGCATATCTTTCAAGACTTTAGAAATAAATTCCTTGTTAAGTGGAAAGTGATAAATTTGGTTTACACTAATTATGCATAGACCATGTAATTAAAATGTAATAACATTTGAACCTTAAAAATGGGTTCTTTTTAGCAATTAACATTATAGCAACTTTGAGACAGTATAAAACGTAAACTTATTTTTAATCATGACTAAAAATACTCATTAACTGGAAACCATGATTCTGAAGCTAAAATATATCAATAATGTAATATAAATCTTAAATGACTGAATAAGGAATACAGAACATAGACATGAAAGATTTGCTAATGTTACAAAAATACCTCCTTCTAACCCCAATCATCTATATATTCCATAAATGAGAAAAACTGTGTAAAGTTTTTTTTTTTTTTTTTTTTTTTTTGCAGACCGTGGATTGAACTCAGGCCCTTGTGCTTGCTAGGTAAGCACTTGTTCTACTGAGCCATCTACCTGGCCTCAAGTATAATTTTTTAAAACAGTAGTTGAAGCAAAATAATTCTTAAGTGTATTCTGGCACTTCAAGAATTCACAAATTATAAATTGCCCTATATCTTGAAGAAAACCTTTGGAAAGAGTATCAATTTAAATTAATTTAACAAGCATTTATTGAAAGAAAGCCCATCAGGATCTATGTATAATGTGGAAGTATAAAGAACAAGAAGATCAAGGCTTTTGCTCTTAAGAATGGCAGTCATCAAGGACAGCCAGTTATCTAAAGAAACATTTGCAGAAAGTGTGGTGACTGCTATACATGACAAACACACTTAGTGTTATGATGAAATGAATGAGGCATTCATTGCACACTGAGGGAGGTTTCTCAAATATCTGGCTCAAATCTTGGATATCCATTTTCAGAATGGAAGCAGAAAATCAGCCACATCAAAATCTCCTGTGGAACTTGGTAACAAAACATTCTTAGGTCCTATGGCCAAAGAGTCAGTGTCATGAGCACGGAGATGTGGAGTAAGCTTCTCTTTAAAAATCCTCTCAGGTGATTCTTATGGTCTGTGTTTTTAGTTAATGAGTCTAGACTGATGACACTTTAAAGAAGCATTTTGTTTTATTTTATTTGGACAAAGTTAGTCCCTGAAACACATTGCTGAAAAAATTAGTATATATATATAT
>NW_004524818.1:1029519-1031514 GCF_000260255.1 Octodon degus | reverse complement strand
GAGTTACATGACATTACAGTACAAGTTCTCATATGTCCTGAGTCTTTAGTGACCTTGGAAGGCTAGGGCCAAAATGTTGGCTTTCCTTGTGGCCCTCCTTTTTCTCTAATTTTGGTCTGCAAACTTAAATTGTTAACCATCCAGAATACAAGCCTATTGTTATTACCATACAACCTAGGCTGTTAAGCTTAACCTCATTATCTATCTGAATATCAAACATCTTAGGCATAACATGAACAGGTATTTTTCATCGAGTATTGATATGTTAAACTTTAAGTCCGTATAGAATATGATGCAAATTTTTTAAAAATTCGAATATATTTTTAAAAGTTGGCAGAAAGAATTACATACTTTTTATGTTTACACGTAAGTAAAAAAATCTAACCATATACAACCTTGAAGCAGGACAGTCCCACAATAATTTTTCCTATCTCTTGCCTTCATTCACCACCCCCTTCTCTTTGAACAATCATCTACCTGAGAGACAGCACAGCAGCAACTGGCATATCATGACAAGTAGCCCATATTCAGAAGACAAGAATGATAGGCACTCCAAGCAGGATCTTCAGGGCTTACTAATCAAGAGAGGGAAAGGAGAAGAGCTAGGAAACATCACAATGTCAAGCCATACAGTTATATGTAGAAGATGGGCAAGGCAATCATTCTGAGTATCTCCAAAACATGTTTGAATCTAGCAGCTAATTGGAAAGATTCTCACCATGACCAACTATATATACTGATATCTGTAAACTAAGCAACTGCACTGAAGATGGTAATCTGTAATAGTAGTTTCACGATTGCAGGCATCAATCTTGAGAAGCAAAAATACAAATAAATTCTGTAAAGCTAGATCAAGTCTACACTATGGAAGATTTAATATTTCTTGATAAGGAGTTTGCTCGATATTGTGGAGGCAATGAGAAATTAGCAAAAACACAGTATCAAAATAATAACCTGCTATTTAACTCAAAATCCTGCTGCTTTGCTCCACTGGATGTTTCCTCTGATCTTGGCTAGGCTGTCTCACACCTCTGTAGTCAGATGGAGGTGGGGTGCACAGCATAATTGATCTGGGTAGGCTCCTTAGCCTTCAGGGCTTCAATTAAGACCACTGGATGGACTCAGCTCTGCCCCATGTCACTGCTTGTCTTCCTGTGAACTGGCCCAAACTTGGTAAAATGACAAAGATAGTATTTCTTACGAATGAATGGAAGCAAGCATGGGCTATTGAACATTAATATTGTCACATTATTTTGGTAAAACTAAGTCACAATTGCCAGGGAGATGGCTCAGTAGAATAAGTGCTTCCCTGGCAAGCATAAGGGCCTGAGTTCAATCCCTGGTTCCTAAAAAAAAAAAAATCTCAGTCACAAGGCCACCGCAGATTCAAGGGTTACAGAATGGTCTGCTCCTTGCAGGAAAGAACCCAAAACCTGTATTGCAAAGACATATCCACAAAGGGAGCCCTTGCGTAGGGCCATCATTGCCTGCAAGATCTCTGTAGGGCTCATCTCTCTTTTTGCTTATTCACTTTACATTTTCACAAATAAATAACCTAGCAGCAACTGAATTTCTGAATTCAGAATATGGGCGTTACTGTTTACTTTCCCTTTTACACACAATAGAGAAATTACTCTAATAAAGTCTTTAGAAAAATTCCAGTGACAGTGCTCTTGAAAATCAGGATGGAATAGTGAAGTTTGGAGACAGAAAAAAAAAATTAGTGTTTTAACAATGATCTATAAAAGTATAAGAAGAAAGAAGTTTGAAGTAATAGTAGTAGATGAACGGGAAAATGACTTTGAGAAATTCTTTGCAGTTATATTCATTTAGTAAACATGAAAGTCTCATTGAGAACAGGAACTTTGGATGCAGGCAGGTTAAAGTTCACATCCAGTGGCCGGGGAGATGGCTCAGTGGAATAAGCGCTTCCCTCGCAAGCGCAAGGGCCTGAGTTCAATCCACGGTTCTGCCAAAAATAAATAAATAAATAAA
>NW_004524818.1:989399-1029079 GCF_000260255.1 Octodon degus | reverse complement strand
GAGACACGTGGCATGTCTAGAACACAATCTGAAATGTGGATGGAAATCTACCAGTCCTAAAGGTAACTATCAGTAGTATAAATATAAATAATATGTACCCTGCTCCAACAAGTGGAGTAGTATTTCAAATTTCAAAAGTAATGTTTTCTGAAACACAATTTATTTCTTCCTACCTACTGCTTTTCTATACTTGGTGTCTCTTCACACCAATATAGACATACCCACCCCTCCTGTGGTGCGCTGCTAACTGGTGGTCAAATTGTTAAACTTAACTAACTGTACCAGCAGGGTGCTGGATGTGGGATGCCCACCTGAGGATTTGTTGTTGCTAGCAACATAAGAGGTAGAACTGAAGAAGAGTTGCTATAGGCAGTTAAGGAACCTCTTCAGAGAAGCTGTTGGAAGCTGCTGGTTCTCCTGTTCTATTCTGCTACGTGACATTGTCATGCTTGCTTTCCTGGTAAACTTGGTTGTTCTTGTCAGAGGAGGAGCTCAGGATCACATTGTCATTGCGAATAGCTGTAGTTCATTTGTGGGAGCTCAGATTCTCATCTTCAGCGTCACTTCCTGGCTCCACAGGGGAAGCTTTTACACTGCTCAGCCTCATGGAGAAGCTTGTTGCATTGGCATTCCTGATGGGAACTCAGTGTTCCTCAGCCTTTGGTGATCTGAGGACCTTACTGTTGCTGAGGATCGCTGTGATACTGTTGGGGGAATCTCTGGTTCCTACCTTGAGCATCATTTCCGGGCTCTCATGCAGATCCCTCAGCCTGCTAGCACAGATCCTTTATCCCGCTGGCACAGATTTTCTAGCTACCACCACTGACCTTGGGCCTTCCAAGCACAGATCGATGAATTAAATCCAGTCCTGCATAAGACTTTATCATGGGCTCTAGGCCTTCAGCTGAACTTGAGGAAGACATTGTTTTAAACTCTCGATCTTCAGCTGGACTCATGCAGGACATTAGGATCCAGACCCTCAGCTGGATTCTTTGGTCTTTAGTGTGTGGACAGATGTCCTACACTTTTTGTATATGATTCTTTGGGTGATTCATTATAAAACAATCTTATAATATATGTGTCCTGCATTGTATTGATCCCCTAGCAAAATCCCACACTATGATACTTCCTATTGTAGTTTACGTTATGTTTATCTGCATCACCTAATGAAATTTGAAATATAGCGATCAATGGCATTGATGACTAAGGGCATGATTTCTTTGGCAGAAATATAAATCAGTAAAGAAATTTAGTAGTATGTCCTAAGATTTTTGCAATTACGCCACTTAAAAGTGTCATTTTGCTTCTAAACATTTATTGTAAAAATTGGTTGTACATAGGACAACCAATATAAGTTAATAAAGAAAATTCCTTTATTGATTTATATCAGTAAAGGTGTGGCACCTGAAAGAGACTGAACTTTACATCATGTTCGGATTTGATTATGTTACATGAAGCTCAAATATATACACTCATGTACAACTTAATGATGAGGATAAATTTTGAGGACAGCATTGCTTTTTCATTCTGTCTTTCTTTGACTATCAGACAGTACGTTTACACCAGCTATGACAAATGTATTACCAGGCATTGTAGTCCTATGAGGTTGCTAGCACGTATGTGATCTGTGCTTCCTGCAACTGTGCTATGTGAGACATACAGTCTTTATGTGTTTATTTTAAAATAATTGTATCCTATGACAGTCCTACTTGCAACCAATTTTTACAATAAACTTTCAGAAGCAAAATAACACTATTAAGTGGTGTAATTGCAAAAGTCTTAGAACATAATGCTAAATTTCTTTACTGATTTATATTTCTGCCAAAGAACTAAAGAATTTTCGACATCCTGCCACCTTCACCAGTACCGCATACAGCAATCTCTGGAAGCATACCTACTTAAAACAAGACACAGATCTATTATGTCATTGTTTGCATTATTCAAATGCAAACTTGACATAACTAAGCCATGTTCTTTGCATCAGGGTCTCACTAGACTGCACATATTATCTGGGTTGCATTCTGAACTTTGTGTACAACTCGTGAATGATCTTCTTCTAAGCCAAGACTGTTGAAAAAATGAATAAGTTCTCCGTACCTGAAACACTGAGAACTGGTTATTTTTTTGAGCTAGGAGCTTCCTTTAACTTCTCCAAACCTGGTTGTTTCACTGCCATATGCCCTAGGTGTATAAGCAGTTCACAGAGTTACAATTTATTTTTTCATGGATAACAGAATGCAAGACACACATTAATAATCAGAGTCTTCTCTAATATCATGTGATCATGAGAACAACATCCCTTCACCTTTGCTATAGTCTGTGTGCTGGATGTATGTCTCATATCCAAGATGAATGTTACAGAGGTTACAGAAGTGGTGATGCCAGGAGGCAGGAGTTATTGCAGGCCAACATAAGAGCTGTCAGCTCACCAGATATTATCATATTTTATCTTTTTTCATATATAATATATATTGATTCTATTAACTAGTCTTTAATTTGTATGCATGTTGTCTTTATAATTAAGATGTTTTAAAAGGGGTGCAACAATATTTAATGCTATTTGCCAAAATAACCATAGAACAATTACAACTACAGCTAAAATGTACTGTAAATTATCTAGAGTTTATTTACATTGAATTGAAAATTAGGCTGCCTTCAAAATAAATCAAAGAAAAGCAGTATGTTATTATAAGTACAGGTGGCTATAATGCTCTCTGGAGCTAGAAAGTCTGCATTTGAATATTTACTTGGCTGTGGACAAGAGATGTCACTTTAGTTAGCTACTTAACCTTTCTGAATCTCAGTATGCCTATCTCTAAAAATTGTATTTCATTAATAAGTAGATCACATTACCACAAGGCTACATTATGCAATCTTTCAAGCATTTAAATATGAATTAATTTGCTAATTTGCACAGCAACATTATAGAATGCATATTTTTAAATATATCACTCTAGGGTATGATAAAGATTAAGTTATGAAGATTAAATAAGTTAATTTAAATAAAGGCTGCAGAACTGTGTCTGGCACATCATAGAGACAGAAAAAGTGTTGCTATCATAAATCTGGTTATGCACAAGGTTCTCTAGGTGATATAAAGAATACAGTACATTTACCCTGAAAATGATTTCACAGAAAACAAGCCACATACAGGGGAAAATGACATTAGAGTACGAGCAAGCAGCAGATGGTTAAGGAGAATGTATTACTGCTAAACTCAGATAATCGAGGGATTTCTCTTAGAAGAGGTAAACTACAAACTTTTTTTAAAGAATAGATGCAATTAATACCAGAGAATAGTTGATGACAGTAATTTACAAATGAGTGGGACCTTGGCTCAAAGGCCAAGATGAAGGAATGGCCAAGGCTAGTTTGTAAGGATGAATTATTTAATATGTATAATTAAAGAAACAGATGCTCAAATCATACACTTAAGTTGACCGAAGAATGGGGATCTTCTACATAAACTGCATTAATTCATGACTATCTGTACATCTAGATGGCTTTCCTATAACTATTTATTCTGAAAAAAGTTGAAGATGTGTAATAAGGGACACTCCAGGGCTGGGGAGATAGCTCATGGGGATGGGGAGATAGCTCAGTAGAATAAATGCTTGCCTGGCAAGCGCAGGGTCCTGAGTTCAATCCCCAGTACCGCATTTAAAAAAAGGGACACTCCACACATCAATGAGAACAAATTCAATGCTATATTATAAGCTTTTCTTTCATGCTATGAAGGAAACAACTGTATTCCACGAGGCTTTATTGTCTCTCATTCACTGCAAAACCATTCACAATCCTTCAAAATCCAGCCATTCAAGCTAGTCCTTTTCTTAAATACTGAAATACTTGCTGTCAGGTACCCCAGGAAAGTATAATGCCTTGAATTTGTAGCTAAATACCAAGTATATGAATTTTAATGCTGCTAAGTAAGAGGAAACAAGTTCAGCTGGGGAGTAACCCCAGATTTTAGCAGCACATAATCCCACTGTTTATCAAATATCTCTTATGTGATGGGCCTGAGGCTAGTAATGTGTATTTGTACATTTATTCTTCACCACTATCGTATCCTACAAGCATGCCTAACTTCACAGTCCAGAGGTTGTGCTACACTAATTAGAATTGATCCAATAAAAAGTAACTATTCTGTTTTTGGTCATATATGTAACATCAACATGGAGAAAAATGATGAAAGTGGATCTTAAAACTTATAGTTGTTTGGGCTGTAGGAACATAACTCTAGATATTTCAAATGAGATGTGTTGGATGTGACAGAAATATGAGTGTGAGAAAATAGATACTATCTTGAATCTCAGGAGGTATAAAGTCTCCATTGAGGTGAGAGCTGCCAATTGCATATGTCAGACAGCAGTAAAAATAAACAATGACATTCATAAACTTTTCCTATACCCAGTCATTTTCAATATGCATTTATTAATTTAATCTTCACAACAATTATTTGAAGTAGATATTAGTACTATCTTTATTCTATACATAAGAAACACATCCTAAGTGACAGCTGAAAAGTTTCACTTCAGACAATGTTTACTTGGTAATTTTTCACTTTACTGACTTTCTTCCTTTGCCTTCCTCAGCTCTGAAGGAACTTGCCCATCAAATTATAGAAAACTGGTTTGATTTTTAATGTATTCCTATGTATAATAAGTTCACTTCTGGGATTATCAGATTTTCTAAAATAATATAGAGAGTAGCTAGTTTCAAAACACTAGGAATGTCATATAATTTTTGTATTTTAGCCTATAAACCTGAAAAATATTAATTCACTTCTACCTGTTTTCCACTTACAGAGAATTAATTAGTTTAGAGTTAGGTGACTATCCTATAAAGCATGGATAATGATTAACTAAGTGGAATATTTGTGTTGTTTTATGTATTTAGTACAGGGTCTACAGGGTCTCACTACACAGATAGGACTCAAAGTGATCCTTCCTGTTTTTCAGCCTCCCAAGATCTGGGATTACAGGTGCAGGCCACCATGTCCAGTCTCAATTGCTATCTAGCTGTCCCCAGGTGGGCGGGGCAGAACTATAGGCTTGGAATCCTGTCTCTGTGTCTGCCTAAATAGGCAATTTAATCTGCTGAGCTATCTGGCTGGCCCATAATTGGAATATTTGGAAGAATGTATTTCACTTGGAAATTTTTCATTTGCTTTTATTAAGACATATATTTACCTAGAAAAAGAACTCTATTTGTATTTCCTTCTCTCTCTCTATTGTCACTGTCTCAAAGAAAACTTTCTCTAACCTCATTTGGGTGAGTATTCCTGTTACTCTGATCCTTGGTAATTAACTCAAGTGAAGAGAACTTGTTCTCAGTGTTATTGATATGCATTAAAGTGAGTACAAGGGGAAAAGTGAAAAAGCAACAGAAATGTGGGAGTTACAAAAAAGGACAAGTTAATGTTTATGCTGTCACATATCAGGAAGAGGCAGAAATTCAAGTAGCTAAGGGAAAGAAGGGTGAGTGTACTATATCAGTGTCTCCTGTCACTGGGAGGGCCTGAGGACTTTCAGCAGCAAGAATGAAATAAAACCAGATCTGGTTCAAAACAAGTTAAAACTTTCAAGAAGCTGAAGTTTAATAACAGTGAGCATTTGTTCCAAAGATGAATGTATACACTCATGCTACTGCAACTTCAGGAACTTATTTATAACACAGACAACTACACTTCACTTTCTAAATTCTCAAGATATAATTAGGTATACATGAAAAGATACTTCCACAAAAAGTTCAAAATAGTGATTCATCATGTTGTTCATAAAGAGGAATTCCCTTATACTTAGAGGTAAATTCCATGTTAAAGCACAAAGTTTTCAGCATGCCAGCTGTCTTTCTAGTTTATCTATTTGTTATGAGATACATACTGCTAAAATGAACAGAGAAATGAAGCCTGCATTTTTTTTTTGTGGAACTGGGGATAGAACTGTGGCCCTTTAGCTTGGTAGGGAAGCACTTATTCCACTGAGCCATCTCCCCAGATGCAAATGGCAGAAGAATTTTTTTTTTGCTCTGAATGCCTTCAGGGCAGGTTTGGCTGGCTTGAGTTGTGGGGATCAACCACAGCAACCTGAGCCTGACTGCTTTGTTGAAGCAGCCACTTAAAGAACTGAGCTAAGGGACAGGATCCCAGGCCTGCAATTTTTGGAGAAATTGAGGCCTTCATTATTTTTCCTTCCTCAGAGACAGCTATACTGAGACTTAGCTATATTCCTTGCGATTTCTTGATTTAAAATATGTGAACTAAGTGAACACTCTCTGTGTGATTTCTGAAATGTATATAAATGTTTCATTTAGAGAGTTAATTGGCTTGAGTTAAAAAATTTTCCTGATTCAAAGCGCAGTAAAATAATATCCATTGTAGAGATATCAAATTAGAGGCTTAGTTTGCTAAAGAACCTTCCTTGTTACAAAGCTACAATGATAAATTCAGCATCACACAAGAATAAAAATGGACAGGTTAATCACAAAGATGCAGAAATAAATCCAAGCACATTCAGTCAACTGATCTTTAAAAGAAGTTCCAATAATACACTCTGAAGTAACTAATTTAGCACACACTGCTCTTAAACTGATTATCCATTCATGAACTGGTTATACATGTGCAGAACAATCTAGACCCACATCTCTCATCCTGCACTAAAGGCAAATAAAAATTGATCAAAGATCTACATAGAAAAATTAAAAACCTGAATCTGCTGGAAGATAAAATAGACAAAATGTTTGAAGACATAATTATATGCAAGAATTTTCTTAACCAAGCTCCAATCACACAAGAGATAATAACAACAATCAACAAATGAGCACCAGATGGAAGAGAAAACCTACAGAGTAGGAAAAGTGCTTTGCCTCCTTGCCCTCGATTACAGCACTAAGATATAGGGTATATAAAGAACTTAAGGGGCCAGCAAGATAGCTCAATGTACTAAAGTGCCTGTTTAGGCAAGCTCATGGAATACAGTTCGATCGTGGCACCATATGCCTCACCAGCCCCACCCCCAGGACAGGCAGAGCTGGCTACAGAATCCTAGCATGGTGGTGCATGGCTGTAACATCAGCACTGGTGAAGGTGAAAACAGGAGGATCACTATGAGTCCGAGCTGCATAGTTATGATATAGGGGAAATGAAATTCTTGACCTGAAAGGTACCTGGACCAGTTTGTGTTCTCTAAAATCAAGGAATGAATTTTAGGAACAAACCAGAGATTCAGAGCAGATGATTTATTGAGTGAAAGAAAGCTTTTTTCCAAGACAGGGTCAGAAGGGAGACCCAGGAGGTTTGCCTGGGAAATTGCCTTTTCCAGGGATTTTATAGTGCAAAACCATGTGGGGAGGCAGGGTCTAAGACGAAAACCATGGGAACTTTCTTAGATGGATATGAGGTGGGACAAAACTATGGTCAACCAATGAGATTACAAGCACCATTGCTCAGGTAAAATTGATGAAAATTGGTATTAAAATGGGAAAGCGAGTCATGCAGCAAGGGGGCAAGAAAAAAGAACAAGATCTTTTCCTATCAGGTTTTGGTTAGTGACTCTTTAGGGCTCTTTTGAAGTGATTGATATCTATTTAGCACATCAATCCCTGAAGCTCATGCTTAGGGAACTATGTGGCTACATTTGTTTACTCTTTTGTCTTGACATCTGACCCACAGTAGAGGAATGTCTGTGTATAGCTGCAAAGTCACCTTGTCTTCTATATTTTCCTGGAGGGCCTGGCCCTGTCTGACTACCTATAATATTTCTATCTAATTTAGCTACCTACAACAGTGAGACAAGATAACAACCAAATACATTTAAAACAGAACTCAAAAGATTAGATGATCAAAATAAAAAACAAAGCAAAAATAACTGAAATAAACAGACACTTACCAAAAGAAAAGTACAGATGGACAACAGACATATGAAAACTTGCTTGCCAAAAACTGGCTGCTAGCTAAACACAAATCAAAACAATAATGAGGCTCCATATTCCTCCAAAAAGAATAGCTCTCATCAAGAACATGAAATACAACAAATACTTGAAAGGTTATTTAGGAAAAAAGAATGTATTCTTGGGATTGTATAATCACTGTGGAAATCAGTGTGGATATTCTGTAGAAAAATAAAAATGGAGATTTCATTTGAATCAGCTATGCCTCTTCTGGATATATTGTCCATAAGAGTTAAAGGCATCATATTACAGGGACAACACATGATAGATAAATCTTGAAAGAACCTTATATGCCCATCAACAGATTAATGGATAAAGAAAATATTGATGTCCCAGTTACCGAGTTCATGTTCTTTAAAACCAAAGAATGAATTTTAAGAACAAACAGAGGTCAACAGCAGAATGTAAATATATCTCCTGTCCTAGAAAGGGACAGAAGGGGAGCCTGAGAGGTTTGTCCCTGGGAAGCTGTCTCTTCCAGGGACATTTTTATTAACTTTATTGCAAAACAAATACCAAAGAGTTTCAAAACAGATTAATAGGACAGTTTCAATAATTAATACATTGCATATTGTTGTCTTTGTAGTGGTTATTCATAACACAAGATGCAGACATGATATCTTGTCCAAACATTATTAGTACAAACCTTTCTTCTCATTGAATTAAGAGAAAGTAGCTGTATATCTATCCTGAATATTTTGTATACACAGATGCAAAATGGTCCTTCATTTGTATCCCAGTTTTTTGTTTAGTTTCATCAGAAATGGGCATTCTGAGCAGGCCATAAAAATACTTTCAGGGACATTTATAGAGTAAAACATGAAATGAGGTGGGTCCAAGTTGGAGAACATGGGGACTTGCTTAGGAGGGCATGAGGTGGGATGAACAGTTGTAGGCAGCTGAATTAGATAAAAATATTATAGGTAGTCAGGCAGGGATAAACCCTCAAGGACTATATGGAAGAAAGGGTGACTGCAACTTTGGAAGAGATAGACACTCCTGCTTTGGGACAGACCTCAAGATAAAAGAGGCCAACCAGTGATATTATAAGCACATTGCTTAGGTAAAATTGATTAAGTCTAGTATCAAATGAGGAAGCCAGTCACTTACCAAGATGGGCATAAATAGAGGACAGGGTCTCTTCCTGTTGAGGGTTGGGATAGTGATTCACTTGGAGCCCTTTCAAGGAGATTAATACCTATTAGAGTATCATTCCCTGATGAGCATCCCCAAGGAAGTATGTGGCTGCATTTATTTAATTTTATCTTGAGCTCTGGCCCAAAGCAGGAATGTCTGTCTTTTCCAAATTTGCAAAGTCACCTTGTCTTCCATATTGTCTCCTGAGGGCCTGGCCCTGTCTGACTGCCTATAATATTTCTATCTAATTTAGTTGCCTACAAGGTGACTTGCAAATGAGAGTGATGCAGGTGAATGAAACTCCCATCCTGGAAGATACATAGGATGAGTTCCTATTCTCTAAAACTGAAGAATACATTTTAAGAACAATGGAAGTTAAGTGCTGAACATTTATTGGAGGAAAGAAAGCTTCTGTCCAAGAGAGGGAAAGAAGAAGGACCTCAGTGGGTTGCCAGGGAATCTGTCTTTTCCATGGATTTTTATATAGCAAAACCATAAGGTGAGGTGGGTCTAAAGTGGATAACATGGGAACTCACACATGATGTGGGACAAGACTATGGTCAACCAATAAGATTACAATCACAATTTCTCAGGTAAAATTGATTAAATTTAGGACCAAATGGGAAGCAAGTCATGTAGTAAGTGGGCATGAATATAGGTGAGGAGCTCTCCTGTAGGTGTTGGATTAGGGACTCTTCCTGGCTTCCTCAAGGTGATGATCAGTTATGGATTGAACCCTGGTCCCTACGTCTGACTAAGCAGGTTCTTTAATCCACTGAGCTATCTGCTAAGCCCTCATTTAAATTTATTTTAATGGCTATTATTATGGCTAGACCTGTTTTCTGTTTTAAAACTTCTTGACATTCTGTTTTATCCTTTGTCAAATTTCCCAAGTCAAAAGACAGTTTATTTCTTGTTCATACTTCTGATAACTTCTGTTATTTTCTAAATATGTTACTCATCTTCACACATTTTATATCTTTTATATGATACTTTCATTGTTCATAGTCCTTGCAGATTAAGTTAATTGAGCAACTATGTCAATTGTTTTGAAAATTCTGTGAAGGATTTTATTTTCCTGCATGATTAATGATTTTTTATCAAAACAACATTTGATATATAAATACACAGATTAAATTATGATTCAATATTAGGAATCCTCTTAGATGAATTCATTTGTTTGATCAATCATGTGAACAAAAATACAGTCATGAAGTGTGTAATGACAGTTCAGTAAATTATTGACCATATATGAAAGTACTTCTATAAGATTACATCACTTGCTGATATCATATGTATTAGATTATGCAAGTACATTCTGTAATATTTAAAGTATGACAGAATTACGTAAGGCATGTTTTGCAGTACCTAATCCTATCATTGTTTTGTGACTACATATCCTCAAAGATCTAAAGGTATAGTATAAATCATTTATCAATCATTGTTCATTTCTTCCTTTTAGGGAATATAAGGTGTCTCTTAATATAGCAAATATTTGCTCTATAATTAAAATATCAGACAATAATGTAGTAGAGATATAGATATCAAATGTTGAAATTGTTTTTAAAATGCATTTTTTTCAAAAGGAAATGCAGATAGTGGAATTTCTAGTTTTCTGAGAGAAATCTTTTTTGTCCTTTTTCCTTCTTTTGTTCATTTTGGTACTGTGGTTTAAAACCTGGTCCTTCACACTGAGCTATATCTCCAGGCTTGCATTAATATTGAGACAGGGTATCAACAAGTCACTTAGATCCCCAGGCAGCATTCAAACTCCTGATCCTGCTGCCTCACCCTGCCAGAATGCTGGGATTTCAGGCTTGCATCACCACACACTGCTCATAAATGCTTCTCTAGGACTTCTGAACAAAATCTTCACATTTTTCACAGGTAAAGATGTGACTTCAATCATCATGCATTTGGGCCATATCTAGATAATGCTCATGTTGCAAGCATTAACTTCAACAGAAAATAAGAAGCAAAGACATTGTGCCAATTTACCTTGAATATTGATGTGAGTCCTAAGCACAGAGAATAATGGATTGAGTAAAAGTGAAACTTCTTTTTAAGACAGTGTTGTTGTCATTAGTTATGTGCAAGTCAGTGGAAGATGTAGGTAAGAGATGATACATTGTTGTATCTGTAGGTTCCTGTGGTTTTAGGTCAATTCACTTAGAAGTTACAGTCAAGAATAAACTCGCATGTGGTGGGGTTTTACAATCAATATACATGTGAAATCAGAACTGAAAGGCAATATCAGTGATTGAGTAAAAGAAAACTACAATGATCAAAAACACAGAAAGTGATATGTATGAAAACATCCAAAGGAAAGAACTAGGGAAGTGGGAGGAGAAAAGAAAGAAAGAAAAAAATGGATAAAAGAAGGATAAAATGGAAAAAGAAGCTTTGTAAATGAGGAGAGGAAGATGGGTTAAAAAGAAGGGAAGGGATTGGGGAGAAAAAGAAGAATCAAGATATAACATACAGGTACAAATTCCTTATGATGAATATGGTCATTATGTATATCTAAATTCCATCAATAAACTTAACAAATAAAAAATATTTGAAACTTACAATAAACATTAAATAATTAGAGGCTATACAAATTCTTACAATAAAGCAAATTGCTGGTTTAGAGCAAAGGCTAGAAAACATCTTTGGCTATTTTTAGAAAACCCCCTTCTTTTAAGGACAAACTTGTAAATATATTAGGATTGGAAGGCCACAAGTTGCACATAATCATCTTCTTTTTTTATAATAATCAGCTATAGATAATATTTGAAGAAAAAGGCATGGTGGCATTACCAAAAGCAGATAAAGTGGTGGCTATGTCATATGACATGTTATATTAAGGGACACTTCCATACTAAATTATCACCTGATTTTTTGTCCCACATCCCAAATAATGACATATATTATGAAACAATATAAATTAAGCTGATAAAGCCTGTTGCATCATTAATTTCTAAATTTTTCTTTTTCAGCTTTATATAATATTGTAGCACATTACATATTATCCAAAACTATAAATGTAGGATAAAAGCCATGTTTTTCTATTCTGCTGTATTCAATTTCATTATACATTGACTTGAGTGTTTATTCTTCAACGTTCTTTAATAATGTATCTCTGTTGTGGCTACAAGATAATTTTCTAGGGAAAATCAGTTGGAAGCAATGGTATCATAATTGCAGCCAACATAAGGCACCGGATGTACAATTACAAGTTAAACCTATGTTTTAAATTTTATACATTTTATTATTTATCCTGGCCTGAATTCATAGTGACATATCTAGCAAGCAAGAACTACAGTGCCAGCTCTTTGACAGACAAAAGAAAACATGCTTTATCCCGCTTTCTACACTTAACTGAACTTCACATAGATCAACATGTTTTGTAATTTAGTTCCAGCAAATACAGTTTTGCAATTTAGTTCCAGCAAAAACAGTTCTAGCAAAAACAGTTTAAGCAGTTCTAGCAAAAACTTAAAAAATACTATGAACAACTTACATAGATTTTCTCCTTTCACTGTCTAAATTTATTAAATAAATCATATTTAATAAATATAAATAAACATGTTTACTAAACCTTTTCCTCCTGAAATACTGAAATTGCTTAACTATATATTAATTTAATATTTATGGTATCTCAAAGTAAGTTATTCCTGAAAGTTTTAAGGAAAGTATTTATGTTGAAGAGATCAAGATTCGCAATTTAGCCACAATTTGAGTGTGGAAAAATCACTTTATTTCTTTATTGTCTGTTTTATCATTGTTTAAAATATGTTAAGTAGTTTTTGCAGTATTACTATCATAATTTCATAACACCCTACGTGTGGAAACGTGAACAGAGATTCTGGATCCTAGTGACTACATCAGAAAGGGTACTTTCATCTGAAGGGATAATGATTCTCTATTTCATTCCTGTAGTCACCATGACTTATTTGTGGTTTACATACTTTAAGAAGGCAGTTTCTATTCTTCAGGAGGCCCAGTTGAGGGAATCACCAGAAGCATAACAATGTATTTCAGTAACATTCCCAAACAAGATACTGTGCGAGCTTCACACATGAATTAGAAGCAGTTGTGAACACCTCCTATTGTGGTAAGACCCTGCAGAGTATGGTGACAGGAACACATCATTAGTCATCCACATGATAATTCTACAGCATTCCCTGGTGAAAACTAACTTTTATTACTAACAGTTGTTCAAATAAAAACTAAGCTTTTATTCTTAATAGTTTTTCAAATATGCTAATTTTAGAAGCCTTCAATCAGCAAAGCCTCCTTTTTCAATTTAGCATGCTGGTGCATGCCTGTAATCCAAGCACTCTGATAAGCTGAGACAGAAGGATCATACATTCCATCCCAGCGTGGAGAACTGATCTAGAGCCTGTGTCAAAATTAAAAATGAAAAGAAGATTGGAAACTAGTTATCTAAGTGTTAAAGCCCTGGATTCCTTTGAACACACAAGTCCCCCTTTAAGCTAATGATTTCCAATCACAAAGCTCTCTCAGTAGACTGATTTACAGTTTCATTGTAATATTCTTTTCTTTTTCTAATGTATTTGGTTGGTATGGGATCTCACTACACAGCTCAGACTCATATTGATCCTCCTGCTTTCAGCTTCCCCAGAACTGGGATTACAGGTGTAAACCACCATGCCCAGACTCTGGCCAGCACAGCTCACCCTGGGGTCAGGGCTGGCACAGCATGTGGTGCTGAGGATGGAACCATGATCCCTGTGCTATGCCTAAACTTGCCTAAGCAGATATTTTAGTCCACTGAACTATCTCACTGGCCCATTCTTGTGATATTCTATTCCACCTGGCTAGGAGATCAGCTAACCCCAACTATTTCCCTTCACATGGAAAATATACTACCTCTAGTTTACTGACATTTATAGGTCAGAAAACATACTGAATTCTAGTTCATACATAATGTCAAATCATTTTGTAATAAAATTTAACAAAAAGTATATGACACTGGAAAGTTAGTTTAGGTCAAACTTTTAAAATAGCTTTTAGAAAGTTTACATCACACTGTTCATTATCATTCACTTTTTAAAAAAAATAGATGCTTTGAACATAACCTCAGATGGTTTTGGGCAATCAGTGCTCTATGAGCACAGCTATTTGAGCATCTCCATCATGGAATCTGGTTTGCTGCCTATAGGCCTCTATACATAGCAGTTTCAATTAGGGAGCCTAGCCTATTCCTTAAATGCTCCCAGAGGACATGATCTAATTCTAAATTCCAATCTTCATTAGTGCACCTAAGTCTCCACCCTTAATCTCCTGTCTAATTTAATTCTGTTCATCTACTGTTTTAGTCTGACCTCTATAAAACTAAGTGTTTTGTGGCACTATTATAAGTATCTCACCTGAGAAAGGTTTCACTGGGATTCTAGTCAGTATACTAGAGTACAGGACACCTAAAGTATTAGGGAATTTTCCATTAACTTACAAACATCTAAGCCTATAGCCCTAGGGTCGCTGTTTATCCACTTGGTCACTGTCTTTCTCTGTCTTTAGAAAACTTATATTTATCTTTCAACCCAAATCTGTCTCTCATTTTCACATTGCAGTTGCCTTTGTTTTCTTTTGTTCCTCACTAAATCAACAATGATTCAAAGGCAGAGATCTATATTTGTACTATTTTTAATGTGCAAATTATCAATGAGAAATCTGCAATGCTGTATGTTTTGCTAGAATTTAAAGAATACACTGAAGATTATGAAGTAAAACCTTTAAATATTCACAATTTGTTGGGACCCCTAGATCAAATGGCTTTCACTGTCCTCCAAAAATAAGGGCAAGTAGTCTCCATCCTCTCCTTACTTGCAGAATTCAGGGCTTCAGTTTTGTTTCTGCCACTAGCCCTTTAAGCCTGGACTCCACACTTACCAAGTCGTCTTTACTTTTACTTCCCCATTTGTGTTGACCATTTCACTGAGTGTGTTGCATTTTGAGTCAGATCTGAATTCAAAGCCCTCTTCCACTACTTGCTTGTCATGTGATTTCAGCTAACTCCTCTGCTAGCTCCTTTTGTTCCTCAGTAAACATCAGAATCCATGTTTTTGTGTAATTATATAATACTGCAATTTTAACAATTTTAATACTGCATATTTATTTCCAAAAATATGTCTGTATTTTAGTCTTTCTCATCTAGTGCACAGTTTGATACAGGCAAGCAATCAGTAAAGGCTGATGGCTAGCTGAATGCTTTAAAGGTTTTCCACTGGAATAATTCATTCATTAGTCCATTGCCTTGTGTTTGAGTATGAATTCATTTCCCTTCAATACAACCTTTAGAAGTGAGGCAGTCACAGGCTCAGATTTGGGCTTCATTGATTGTTATCAGTGCCTAAGGTTTTCTTTTGCATATACAACTTTTGAATTTGGCTATAAAGTCAAGGGCAGAAATGGTATAATATCCACCTTTATTTTCTTTTAAAAGTGATCATAGGCACTTAAAATCTGAGTTCCAAAAAAGTGTACTTAATGCAAAACTAGTATAAAAATAGTCTAATAAGTGAAATGTACTTTATGTAAACATGGTATTTTTATGGTTACTGTGCAGCTGTCTCTCGTTATAACCCTTTTTAACAGAAACACTTCCCTGGGTTACAGTACAGCCTTTATAATAAGAGCAATTTCAACTTCAGTTCTGGCTCTGCTGCTTTCTACATTTATTGCCCTCAGAAAATTGCTTGTAATAACTGGCTTTTCCATGATTTTTAGAATAAATTAAAAATTATATTATTTAATGTATGTGAGGAAAGATATGTTTTTAACCTTTCTTTTCCCTGTTAATACTTCAAAGGGTAGTGTAAATTGTCCTGTATTTACTAAAATTCATGTATTCTCTAGATATCTCATTCCAAAAATTGAAATCTTAAAGTGAAGTCAGTGATTATTTTAAGATAAGTTCTCTAAGGAAAATGTGGTAGGAAAAATACTTAGGAAAGACTGAGAAAAAAATAACAGAAGAATTATTATGTCTGAAAATATACTGTCTAAGCCAACTTCTGCCAATGATTTGCTATCATTAATAAGAGTTAATGCTTCTGAAGTTATTATGTATACCACCTACTGAGCCACTTTGTTCGTGTCATCTCTTTTCATTTTCCCAACACAGTGTGTACTTTCAGAATCTACAATCTCAGAAAAGAAATATCAGGAAGGTTAAGAAGCATGTTGAAAGTGATAGAATTGAACTTTAATTAAAATGTATATGGTATATCATAGAGATATTAGGAGTCTCTTTGAAAAAAGGTCTCAGAGATTTTGAACCTAATGAAATCTTTAGTTCAACAACAAAGCATAAACATTTTTTTTTTATATTATGTAAGAGGAGAAGGGTGGGATACCATGAAAATAAGTATCCAACAATCTGTATCTGAATGACTTGTGATTGCTTAAAATAAGAGAAAATAAACAAAGAAAGCAATTCCTGGACATCAGCCCAGATCCATAGAACCAAAATCTCTGCTGATGGGGCTCAGTGATTATTTGGTTTTGTTTTGGTAAAGGTATTTCATATTTTTGTTTGGCTTTACAAGGAGACTTTAGATATCCCATCTAAACTTCAGACTTAGAAATAATTGCTGTTCAGTAGAAAGAATTTAGCATGTATAATCAGACCAGAAGATAGAAAATACTAACTTTGTATCTACCCACCTTGGTTATTGCAAATTATCACTTTAAGTATTGTGACCCTCAAATTCTAAATAGATAAACCTTAGGGTTTCAAACCTTTCCTGATTTGGCCAAGAATTTACTGGTTTACTACTGCAAGCACTATATCTAAGGAAACTGTCAGTTCCAGGAAACCTAGACTCTTTGGTGCTGCTGGGGTAATGGCAATTTTGCACCATAGGAGGAGGGAACATTCTCAATGTCTATGACAGTTGCTAACTGTGGTATAGTGCTATTATAAACAACTTCTTTATTTTCCAAGCACATGATTTACTACAACAATGATCTATACTTCTGGATATCCTAAAGACTCCTCAAACTCAATCATATGCATAAAAGTATGAAATTCCCCATTGTATCTGTTGAGGTCTCAGTAATTACAGAACACACTTTGGAAAGAAATCTGTGGGAGGCTCAATAACTCCAGGCCTCCAATCCTATTGCAAGTGGGTTTCTGGGTTCCTCTTCCCCTACCTCTGCTGAGCTAAGCTCCTAATTCTTCTTACCCCACCTATTTCCCATAAGACTCCTGTTATGCCCCGGAGGTGGGACTTCCTGTCATAGCCTGGTTGCCTAGTTACTCGCGCCTTTTACCTGCTGACGTCATTTCCCTATGCCTCCACTATATATACCCAGAGTTTCCTTTGAATAAACGAGACTTGATCAGACTCTCCTGTCTTGTCTCCATTTCTCATGTCTCCTGTCCTTTGTCCCCTCCTCAATTCCCTGCTCCTCTCCCAGGTGACCTTGTTGACTGACCCACTGGCTTGGGACAAGTGGCGCCAAATGTATGGGGTACCTGGTATGGAGAATTCAGCGATGGAACCATCTGAGAGAGCTGGCAAGAGAGAAAGTAAAAGAGGCCCACACCGCAGTTGCCTGCTGCGATGTATGAACCTCAGTAAGTGGACGGCACCCCTTCCCCCTTCCCTTGGGCAATGGGACAGGCATTAAGTGAACGAGAGATATTTGTAGAAAATTTGAGTAAAGCATTAAAGGCACAAGGAGTAAAGGTTAAAGTTAAGGATTTGTGTTAATATTTTAAATATATTAAACAAATTTGCCCATGGTTCCCTATTGAAGGAACTATTGATCAGAGGCGATGGAAAAGGGTTGGTGATGCCCTTAAGGATTATTATGAGACGTTTGGACCTGAAAAGGTCCCAGTTACAGCCTTTTCCTACTGGAATTTCATTGATGAAATCTTATCCCAGACACACTGTGACCCTGTTGTTGCTAGTGTGACTTAAAAAAGGTTGAAAATATACTACAGGGACAAAAAAGTAAAACTCATCTTAAAGGACAAAGAACCCCCTAAGGGTGTGTGCCCTCCTGTAGGGGAACAGAATCTTGAAATTGAAACCAGGAAGCCGCTCGATATCATGACCGAGATGGGCTGCCCAAGGTTCAGGGCCCTCCACCATATAGCACTGATCCTAGCCCACCTCCTTTAGCATGTTTGGTTTCTGACCTCAGAAAGGAAATAAAAGGCAAAATTGAACTTCTCAAAGAACAGATAAAATTAGAGAAAGAGCACCAAGACCTCATAATCCAATTAGAAAGATTAAAATCAGAAAAAACCCAAAATAAAAATATAACAGGACCAAAGGCCCCCTGTGTTCAAAGGCTACCCGTGAGGGGTGCTATCCCCAAAAGCTTCCTCCTGTTAGACGCACCCATAGATCTAGATAAGGCAGAGGCATTTCCAGTATCAGAAACAACAGGCGCTCAAGGACAGATTTGGCACCATTACACTAGTTTCGATTTTAAAGTACTAAAGGAATTAAAAGCGGTGGTTTCCCAATATGGAGCCATGGCTCCATATACCACAGCCATTTTAGAAACTGTGGCCAACAATTAGCCTACTCCCAAGGACTGGTAAGCATTAGCCAGAGCCACCCTCTCCGGGGGGGGGGGGGATTACCTCCTATGGAAGTCTTCCTTCGTGCAGGGAGGCAACCACAATGATAGCTTCACTGTTGATATTGGATTTGTTACTTTCACCAGCTACAATCAAATATTTAACTACAGTAGCCCTATTTGCCCAAAAAAGGGACATGTGTTTGTATGTGGGGGAAGTTTAGCCTTCACATATTTACCTACCAACTGGACAGGACTGTGTGTCACTGCAATTGTATTGCCCAATATAGATGTCATCTCTGGTAATGATCCCGTTGCCCTTCCCAGTTTAGATTATGCTATGGGCTGCACAAAGAAGACAGTCCAGTTTATCCCTTTATTAGTGGGCCTAGGAGTCATGGCAGCCATGGGAACAGGCACAACAGGTTTGGGAATAGCAGTACATTCTTATACCAAATTATCTAATCAGCTGATTGATGATGTTCAAACACTGTCTGGTACTATCCAAGATATACAAGACCAGATAGATTCTTTAGCACAAGTAGTTTTGCAAAATAGGAGGGGCTTAGACCTTCTAACAGCAGAGCAGGGAGGGATCTGCTTGGCTTTACAGGAACGCTGCTGCTTCTACGCAAACAAGTCTGGTATTGTTCAAGATAAAATAGACTTCAAGAAGCTCTTATTAAAAGGAGAAGAGAGCTATTTAAAAACCCTTTCTGGAGCGCATGGAATGGAGTACTACCCTACCTTCTCCCCCTATTGGGAAGCTTAATTGTACTATTAATACTTTTATCAATAGGACCCTGTCTTTTCAATAGGCTGATGACTTTCATTAAAAAACAATAGGATGCCATTAAAATGCAACCCATTCAGTTTCATTAACACAGGCTTGAGATGGCTGAAAGGGAAAACTGTGCTGGAATACAACCAGCTTATGATGATGAAGATCCGGAGACCTCTTAGTTCTCCACCCTTGGTGAGATGGTCAGAGACTGGTAATGAGGGGCATACGCGAGACACCACTCACCGCCTAAGACAGGAATGGGACCTTCTGCAATCCTGGTCTCCTACGACGGGTAAGGTTTGAGTCAAGTCCATGTAGAGGACACCTCAACCTAAGATAGGCACTGCCCCCTCAAGGGAATCAGTTATCAAAAAAGCCATATTTTACATACATATATAAAAGTAAAGGGGGACCTGTGGGAGGCTCAATAACTCCAGGCCTCCAATCCTATTGCAAGTGGGTTTCCGGGTTCCTCTTTCCTTACCTCTGCTGAGCTAAGCTCCTAATTCTTCTTACCCCACCAATTTCCCATAATTCTACTGCTATGCCCCGGAAGTGGGACTTCCTGTCATAGCCCGGTTGCCTAGTTACTCGCGCCTTTTACCTGCTGACGTCATTTCCCTATGTCTCCACTATATATACCCAGAGTTTCCTTTGAATAAACGAGACTTGATCAGACTCTCCTGTCTTGTCTCCATTTCTTGCATCTCCTGGCCTTTGTCCCCTCCTCAATTCCCCGCTCCTCTCCCAGGTGACCTTCGTTAACTGACCCGCTGGTTCAGGACAGAAATCAATCAGAAAGATCATTTAGCAGTATTATATGATTAATGTTATATAAAACAACAAGGGTATCTTGAAGGAAAGAAAAAAAATAACAGTGAGATAATGTCAACACTCTTAGGCCTAAAGAGGTCAGGACTAAAAGCCATAATTGGAATTTTGGGAGAATTTTAGCAATGGATTGAACTATCCTATAAGAACTGTCCTGAGGTCACAAAAATGAAGCCACTGAATAATGAACAAATGAGGATCAACCAAGAAACTCCAGAAGCCTCTCTCTCTCTCTCTCTCTCTCTCTCTCTCTCTCTCTCTCTCTCTCTCTCTCCAATCAATCAGATCCCAGATAGTAAGTGAGTAGAGTGATTTGAAGCAATCTTTGAAGATCAGCTAGTCCAGGTAAAACATGGGGTAGATGAAAGTAAAGCTAGAATGAGGAAAGGTAAATAGAACTTATCTACCATATATACCAAACCTAGACTTCATCTACCTCACTCAAAATCAGAGACTAACACTAGAGCAATGCACTTATATAAATCATATTCCTAAAATGTATCTCCAAAACTCACATATTCACAATTTCACATATACGATTCTGCGGAAACAATTAGCATTACTTTCAAAATCAGCCCCTCTCTTCCTATCTTCTTACCACTTTCTCTCAAGCTACCTTTGTAGCTTACCAAGGTGACAGTGAGACTCTTAGGTAATGTGTTTCATTCCTTCTTTGAACTCTTTTCAGTATGTTGTCCAGGGCATTGGAAATGATGAAAACACTGAATAAGCCATTCTTTCTTTCTTTTCTTAAATGTATTTTATTACAGGTTGTACAGGGTGTCACTACTTAGCTCCAACTTGTAGTGATCCTCCTGTTTTCAGCCTCTCAAGCACTGGGATTACAAGTGCATGCTATTATGTCTAGTCTCAATCTCCATCTCAGTGAGCCCTGGGGACAAGGCCTGTATGGCTTGTGGTGCTGGGGACCAAATTACAGTCCCTATGATCTGTCTAAGCAGGCACTTTAGTTTTTAGAGCTATCTGGCCAGCCCAAGAAGCCATTCTTGGAATGAATAATGAGGAACATGCATTGTAACCCACTGGGGGCGGACAGGTGATATCTGGGGATGCTGGAGTGACATGAAAGATGTGTAAACCAAAAGGACTTGATTGTTTTTTAAAATAATTTTATTGAGAAATAAATAGCAATGAGACAGTGTCAAAATTGTTCAGTAGGACAGTTTTAATAATAAATACATTGCATATTGTTGTCTCAGGACCTGATTGCTGAAGTCTGAATAGATGCTAAAGATTCTGACCTGGGCAACTGGAAAATGAAGGATATTTTCTTCAACAGAAGAATGAAAGAAATGTAAGTTTAAGAAAGATACTTATACGGTGATGGATGCCATTCAAAATATCACTGGCTACACATTATGCAAATAATTACACTTTTTTTGACCTTAGAGTAAATCTTATGGATTAGGCAGTTAGACCAGTATAACATAAAAAAAAAAGATTTTGAGTTATTTCTCATGTTTTGGCCTTAATTACTGAATTAGTGAGAATTTATTTTAGTTATTAATTGCTGAGAAACAAGTGCATGGAAATTATATTTATCACTCACATTATGTAAGAAGTTGGCTTGCTTCTCCATCCTCAGCATGGTAAAAGGCATTTTCACCCACTGATTTTGCAAAAATATTTTAAAAGTAACTAAAAGTTAAAATCAAATGATAGTGTTTCATGTTTCTCAGGAACTAGAAACAAATCACAACGATAATGTGGAACTTACCTTTCTCAGAGTTTTCACTTCAAACCTTGCTCCCTTTCACTCAGGTTCCCTACACAAACACTGTGATGTTGCTTGACACTAAATTTGCTACCATTACCCTATTCAGAATCCTTCAGAGTCCCCAAAGCACTCAAGATAAAGTCTGAAGTCTTCAGTAAACACAGTAGTACTTCTAAGATATGGTCTCTATGATCTTTGATATCATGTCTTATCACCATCAGAAACTGTGTCCTGCCCATCCTCATTTCTTTCCAAACCAAAACTAACCTGTTCAATTTTATGTATGGGCTTTCCTTTGTATGTGTTCTTCATTCTCCTGTAACACCAGTGTTCTTTTGCTAATATCCACTTTGCCCTTTGATGACCAGCTTAGATGTTATTTCCCATAGCAAACCTTTCTGAATCTTTAAAGAGTTTACCATCGCCTGTGAGCTCCATAGTATCCTATGTTTACCATGCCCTATCTTATTACTGATCGCATTATTTTGTACTTCAACAGTGGATTTGCCAATTTTACATGCTTATAATAAAAGAGTTAAGCCTGAGTAATTTTATTAAAAAGGAGATTAATTAACTTATAGTTCTGAAGGCAGAAGGGCATAGTGCAAGCTTCAGCATAGCATTGCTATGTCCACCCTGTCTAATGAAATCGCAGTGGCAGGAATGCATATGAGAAGGATCACATCACATAATATGAAGTTACAGAGCCATGTCTTTGCTTCTGCTAGATCCCTTTGCTGTGAATAGTCTCTGAGTTCTACAAAAACTGCCTTAATACAAGAACAATGCTCCTTATGACCTCCAGTTAGGCCAAACTTTTAAAGGTTCTTCCACCTCTTTTTTAAAATTTGGGAGGCTGTACTTATTTGTTTCTTTTTATTTTATTAGTATGTTTGGGGTATATAGTGATTGTATTCATCATGGGGTTTTCGTACATATACCTTAACAGTTTAATTGTACCATCCCTTAATATTTCTACAAGCAGGTTCAACCCTTCCACAATTTAAATTTAAATTTCCACAACCTACCTATAAGTTTATGAACTGTCCTTCTGATTACATTTTGTGGCTGTCTTGTTCTTCATTACATTCTCAGCAACTAGCCTAAGAACGTATGTTGTAGTACTTCAGTATTTATTAAATAAGGGTACTTTGTTAGATCAGTTTTCTAATCATTAAAGTAAAATAAATGAGACATTTCATAATCAAAGAAATGCTTTCTTCACTCATCTTCATATCAACTCTCTTCAGCATCGCTGGTGCTCAGTAGTTTCTCCCCTAGATCTAAAAGTTTCATAGTGTACTACATGATTAAACATAAAAGGGAATCTGTATTTTATGTATTATTTTCATTTTCTAGCTAGTATGTATACATATATGCATGTACATGTGCATGCTTTAGAGAGGAGTTCAGGAAGAATAAGGAAAAGAAGAGAAGGAAGGAAGAAGAGAAGGAGGTGAAAGAGAAGAAAGAAATAAGCAGAAAAAAGAGGGCAAGTGGAGTGTGAAAGAGAGGGACAGGAGGAGGAAAGGGGGAAGAGGTGGACTGACATGAGAAAAGGAGAAAGAGGAAGAGAAACAGGAAAAAGGAGGAGGACATGACAATGGAATCTGCTTTCCAGTCTTCAGATGCTAATTCTTCTCATGTTCTTTTCGGCTAGTCCATGTAAAAATATTTATCATCTTGTGTTAATTGGATTGGTCACTAATAGGTCTTTTAATTTGTTAAAAAGCAACCTGATTTCTGTTATTTCCAGTTTTATAAAAGTAAGGAAATTGTTTTAAAATAGTGGAGTTATGCTGTTATGAAAAAGATTATTTAATTTCAGTAATCCATTTTATCTCACATTTTAAATATTCCATTACATTATTGCAATGGTTAACTTTATTATTTTAAATCAACATTTTCTATTGAAATGTTGAAATTGATGAATTTTAAGTTCTAAATCTCATTGTGAAAGATTGAAACAAAAACAAAAGTAACAGCTTCTAATTGAACTAAATTTATGATTTACCTCTCAAATATAAAATAATTTATTTATTCACATAAAACTGCTGCCAGTGGATGATAAAGATGGATCTGTTAGACATGTGATAATATGCAAAACCTCAAGATTGCTAAATCTGTAAAAATTACCACAAGTCATGCAATATTAGTATGATTTGCCATGAATGCAAAACTCCTCTTAAAATAAAACACATTAGGTCAAATATGGTTACATTTTTAATCAGCTATTCTTAAAAAAATAATCAGCTATTCTTGTTTTGAAAATCTGCAACATATGTATTGTTGCATGTTGCCCTTTTTGTCTTTGTTTCTGATTTTTGTTATTGCTTTTTTTGTACTCTTCAAAATAAAATAAAATTATATTAAAATATCACTACAGCCCAATTCAAAATTTGAACTGTGCTCATCAGACTTAGATTCACAATATAGACAAACTGCCAGTTTGCAACAATCTGAAATCTATAATCACATGCATATGATGTTTGAGGGAAGAAAATTTATCTGAATAATTACTATAAATACTTAAAGGCATCCCAATATATCTCAAATTTGAATTGAAATTAAATGTAAACAGCATCAAAATTGCTGTTTTATAACCTTAGCTTTCATAAAAATTAGACAAAGAAATCTCATGAATAATCTTGTTTCAAAAAATTCAGTATCATAGGAAAATTCCTCCAACAATGTTAAGTATGGTAATATAAAAACGTGAGGTTTTTGTCATCTTAGTAACTTCAAAAAATATTTTTCTTTGTACATGTTTACAACATAATGAATCTTTGTGGGGAATTGGTACATATAGGCATCACATCTTAAACTTAATAAGTTTTAAGTGTTTATATTTACAGAGTGAAATTATTAAATTACCATTTTCAGTAATTTGAAAACTGTAAACATTCAATAAATATTCATAGATGTATTCTTTTGATGTACTGACTGATGATTACACAACATTAAACAGCGTTTATATTAACAAGAGAAAAGCAATCAGATAAGAATTTTTCAATTCACAAAATAATGGAAAATGGCCTTTGACTATTCCCTAGTGCTGAAAGGAACAATCAGAGGGCATGACAGACCGTTTAATAGCGCTCAGCCCCCCTCACATCCTGCAGCTCTGACAAACAAGACACTATTTGCTTAACACTTCTGCACAACTGGTGCTTTCAATCAACTCATTAGAGAGAGCAGGGGAACTGGCACATTTGCAGAATCAATCTTCCCAATGGGGAGTCAGAAGCTTTTAAAACTTTCACTGCTGTAATTGGCCAAATATGTCTGGAGTCAAGGGCAGCAGGTGTGAAAGTACCAAAAATTCAGACTACTGCAAAATTACCTTCATTCGCTTTGGTATAGAATTCTAACTTCCCATTTTGTAAGCAGCACCACAAGTGATTATTGTACTTTTCAACCTAAGGGGTGCCAAAAATGTGTGTGAAATGCGTAGATCTTTCCCTACTAAATCCTTTTTAAAATTTGTCAATTAAACATAGTTTTTAAAGGAATGCTTAGGAAATTTGGTTTCTGGATGAAAATAAAACAATAAATTCTATATAGACATTTTGTTTTGTGAGAGGGATTTTGATTTTGTTTCTTGGTTTTATTTTTTGTACTTCCACAATTAACTTTTGATTCAGATCTCACTCTCTTGCTTTCACCCAGCCTTCTTTTTATCCCCTTTCTCTGGCATTAGTTGTAGTAAATGTTTCTTTTTTGTTTGGAAGGTTTTATGGGGATTTTTTTTTTGTATTTAGGACTGGGTGTACAGGGTCTCACTGCATAAATCAGACTCATAGTAATCCGCCTGTTTACAGCCTTCCAAGATCTGGGATTACAGGTATGGCCATCACTCCCAGTCTCAATTGCCATCTCAGCACACCCCAGGTGTGGGGAGGGGTCAAAACCAGGCCCCTACATCTGCTTAAACAGGCCCTTTATTCCGCTGAGCTATTTGGCAGGCCCAGTAAATGTTTTAAAAGAAGAAAGTAAATGTTAGCAAATGAAAGAATCTCACACCCTCTGGTTTGACAGTTCCTAAATTTTCAGGGTCGTAGGATTATTTTCAAAATATATAGGAAATTACAGGACAGATAACTGAAACATTGCATGAAATTTTATCAAGTTTACAGGTCCTTCCCTAAATATCAAATTTTAAAAATGATCTCTGTTCTGACCTTACCTTTTTAAATTAAGCATATTGGTACCGTTTAGATATACATAATGGTCACATTCATCATAGAGAATATTTACCTGTACACCATATATCTTGATTTTTTCCCATTCCCCTCTTTTCCATTCAATCCCTCTTTTTCTCCTTATTTCCAAGGCCTTTTTTCTACTTTATCCTTCTTTCCTCATTTTTGTCTTTTCCTTCCTTTACACCACCTCCTTCTTAGTTCCTCTTTCCTTTACAGTGAGTTCTTCTTATTTTACAATATCTGTTATTCATTTTGGTTCTTACATTTTCATTTTGAAGCTTAAGGCAATAAATGTGAAGCAAATTTATTCATTTTGTTATATCTTTTGTGAGGTAAAAATACCAAGTCTGTTGCTTTTGCTATACCAATTAATAGATGAAATTTTCAACTAGTCAACAGATGTTGTATGGTACCTACTATGTACCAGGTACCAGGACCTGTTTTAGATGCCAGGACAAGATGAAGAGGGCTGAAATCCAGTTTCATGACATGTATACTGAAACACTACTCAAGTTGCCTAAGTTGCATATAGTGAAATGAAAAATAAATCTTAAGAGACAATAGCTGAATTACTTTTTTTAATGTCTTTTTGATTTTGCGGACAGAATCTCACTATGTCATCCAGGCTATCCTTGAAGTCATTATGTAACATATGCTGGCTTTGAACTCACACCAATCCTCCTACCCCATCTTTTCACATGTGAGGATTACAGGCATGCACTACCATCCTTGGCTAGCCGAATTACTTTTTAAAAATTGTTTTCAATTCTGAATATATGCTAAAATTGTCCAGGAAAATTTGGAGATCTTGAATTCCCATAATAATTTCTCACTCTGAAATATTTTTCCACTGAGTTATCTTGCTAATTCATCCTTTCCTAACTGCCATGTGCTGGCTCACCTCTGCAATAAATTTATAGGCACAACTCACTCAACTTTTTCTCTCTTTTCAGTGCCCAGATACTACAACACTTCACACACATGTGCACACATTCACATATGCACACATAAAATGTAAGTCTGGTTTTTGAAAATAGCAGTTAATGGTATAACAGCAATATATGCTAAATATAGCATATAATAACAGCAATATATGTGAAAATTGTCCTATCCAAAATTCTTAATTACTTCAGTGTCTTCTGTTTCCTCCCTCATCCCTCTAAGTTTTATTAGAAGCATACATTCTGTATTGGGCTTGCATTTTTTTCTTATCTCTTATTTTCTTTTAATACCTTTTTAAACAAACAATTACTTTAAAGAGAGGATAGCAATAATTGATATGACACTAGAAGCATTACACTTTTACAACACCAAAATGATAGGTATTTCAAGCATGGTTTTAGTATTACACATTGTTATCTTCATCGTAGTCGCTTAGTTCACATATACCACCACATGGAGTTAGTCAGGGTGAGTATTCTATCTATTAACTGCTATTTTCAAAAACCAGACTTACATTTTATGTGTGTATATGTGAATGTGTGCACATGTGTGTGAAGTGTTGTAGTATCTGGGCAGTGAAAAGAGTGAAAAAGTTGAGTGAGTTGTACCTATAGATTTATTGCAAAGGTGAGCCAGCACATACCAGTTAGGAGAGGATGAATGAGCAAGATAACTCAGTGGAAAAATATGTCAGAGTGAGAAATTATTTTGGGAATTCAAGATCCCCTGGGGAAACAAAGTGAATGGATTCCAGAGGCCACTAAACTCTCAGAAAATATACATCTTAAAATTTCTGGAAACTTCAAAGAGCATCTGGTTCAAATTCAGATGTTAGTTTAGAAATGATATGAGTTATCCACAACAGATACACCTGTAGAATAATATAAGACTTTTCACAACCTTAAACAACAGCATGAAACAAAGGCAAGCCCTTTGAGGCAAGTCTGCAATGCAGTTAATACTCATTACAAGAGACAGTGATGTCATGCTGGTCTTTTTCCCAAACATTTTCTACCTATCTCTTTCTCTCCCTACTTCTATCTCTTCCTCACCTTTTCTCTCTTCTCTCTTTTTCCATGTTTTTGGTACAGGGTCTCACTATGCACCTCAGACTCATAGTGATCCTTCTGTTTTCAACCTCTTTAGGGCTGGGATTACAGGATGTGATACCATACCTTGGCTTGGTGGCTGGCTCAGTGTGCTCTATGGTGGGGCCTGTATGGCATATGTAGCTAGGGACTGAACCCCAGTCCCTGTGCTTTCCCAAACAGGTGCTTAGTCCACTGAGCTATCTCACTGGCTCTTTTCTCTCTCTTTTCGCCTTTTAAATTTCATTTTGATCAATACTAATTGAAGTAAAATAGGTAAGTTATATTTCACAGTTCCAATTATGGTCAACAGTAATCCTTGCAACTGAACAATAGTGCTTCTACTTAGGAGGTAGATAAAACTGAACTGCATTCTAGCTTTTTGAATCTGGACAGAAACCATGGTGGGAGGTGACATTTTCACTTGGCTACAAGTGAAAAGAAGTAATCAAAAAGGAAGTAAGTCATTCATGGACCTCTCTCAATGGACTAATTGGTTATTTCCCTTTGCTTTTTGTAGTTCTAAGTATAGTTTGAAGAATTACAATATTCAAGAATAAAACTCAAAAGAAATGATGTTAAAAGAAATGAAAAGTGATCGTGAGGCCTTGTTTGTTGTTGCATAGCTTTTAGAAGCTGTTGAATTTTTCTATTCATGAAATAATTCAATTGTCAGCTTGACAAAACTGTTTTGTGCCTCTGAGTTTCATGTCACCAAGATTTTATATTCCAGTATTAATTTAAAAGAAATTCAACAGTTTGTATTTATTAAAATATTCATAGTCTCTACGAAGGTTTACTCAATTTCAGCACTATTGACATTTTAGGCCTGAAAATTCTTTGTTATGGGAGGTGAGACAGATAAGGTGCACCTGATTCTCTCATTCTGCCTCTGCCAACTGGATGGATATGACTCAGTGGTTGCTTTTCCTTGATCCCCATTACATCACAAATGAGCTGCAGCCATTTACTTCTGTGTCTTTCCCGGCAATCTAGCAATATTCTCCATGGATATTAAATCACCATGCTCTACACCTCCATGAGTGACAGAAAGATGGTGTCCCTCACTCCAATCCATCCACTTCAAAAGGTGCTGTTTCCTTTTTGAAGCATGGAGAGGTGTCACAGGAGTGGCAAAGTTTGGAAAGGAAAGAATCTGAGCCTCTTATTTTGGTTTTTCTTGTAGTTGTATATTTGTTTGTTTGTTTGAGACAGGTTCTTGCTTTGAAGTTAGGATAGCCTTAAACTTGTTAGGCAGGCTAAACTCACTGTGATTATCTTGCCTTAACCATTTGAGTGTTGGGATTGCAGGCACGCACCACCACACTCAGTCAGATGTGAATTTTTTTTAAAGTTGGGGAATGTAGTTCAGTAATAGAACATGTGTTTAACATGTGCAAGGTTCTGGGCTCCATCAAAAGCACAAAAAAGAAAGAAGAAAGAAAGAAAGAAAGAAAGAAAGAAAGAAAGAAAGAAGAAAGAAAGAAAGAAAGAAAGAAAGAAAGAAAGAAAGAAAGAAAGAAAGAAAGAAAGATTATTAAAAGGTCACAGTACTTATTACCTACGTATAAAGTACAAACAGAAGAGAGAAATCGACATACTTATTTAAGAGAAAAAAATTATCCATGACTACCATGTGCCATTGCATAATTTCTCTTTTGGGATAGAATTTTAGGATATATTCCTTAGGTTTTTTTTAAGTGCTCCTTTCTCCCAGAACAATCTTATCATTCACCAAAGCCTTTCTACACAACCAAACCACTGGAACTATAAATGAAGCCACAGGCAAATAAAACACAATTCTTGCACATTTTGACCCTCTTCCTTTTTTATCCTACATTCACATCAAGTCTTCCAGAAGATTCACTTGTTTCAGCCCTCACCCTCAGTGAAATAAGTCTGAAAGCTCCTACCTAAGCAGAACTTCCCAGGCACTTTTTAGGTTTTAGTCTAGGAGGGATTATTCTTGGGTACTGGCTCCCTGTCCTTCAGTAAAAGCCCTATTAAAATGAGGTTGAATTAAAATATATAAAAATTCTGGATAACTCAATATCATTTGAGGAAACTAAAAACATAATTAAAAATATATCAACAAAGAAAAGTGTAGGTCGTGATGAATTCATAGTTGAATTTTGTAAGAAATTTAGAGAACAATGAATGCTAATACTCCTCTCAAGTATTGCCCTGATTTAAAAAAAAAAAAAAAAACATAGAAAGACTCAACGAAAAAGAGAAATAGGGGCCAATCAACCAAATGAACATAGATGCAAAAATCCTTAATAAAATACTTTTAAAAGAGGGTAGCAAATCATCAAGAATATTATATATGATTATCCAGTGGGATTCAACCTACATGTGCAAGGATCATTCCACATAAACAAATCAATAAATGTAATACAGCATACATACAGAACCAAAGACAAAAATTGCATATTAATCTCAACAGATGCAGAAAAAGATCTGACAAATCCAACTCTCATTCAGGAAAAAAAAAACCTACAGAAAATCAGAATAGATGGACACAACGTGATAAAAGCCATGTATGATAAAGCAATAGGCAATGTCTCAAAAATGGTTAAAAACTGAAAGCTTTCAATGTAAAATCAAGGACAAGACAAGAATGTCCACTATCACTACTCTTTTTCAACATAGTTCTGCAAATATTAGCCAGAACAAAAAAGAAATAGACAAATAATGAATAAGGATGAGAAAGGAAGAAATGAAATTATCACCATTTACAGATGACAAAATACTACACATAGATGACCAAAAAACTCCACCATAAGACTTCCAGATTTAATAAATAAATTCAGTAGCATCCAGAATAAAAAGTTAACACCCCAAAATCAATAGCATTCCTGTACACAAACAAAAAATTCTTGGAGGAAGAAATTAGAAAAACCACATCTTTCACAATATCATCCAAAAAGAAAAAAAAAATAACTTAGGAACCAGTCTAACAAGGAAGTAAAAGATTTGTACAATAAAAATTACAGTACACTGAAAAAGATATTAAAGAGGATTTCACAAAATAACACATTCCTTGTTCCAGGATAGGAAAAACCAACGTTATGAAAATGGCCATTCTCCTAGAGCTGTTATACAGATTTAATGTAATACCAATCAAAATACCATTAACAGCCATCACAGATCTAGAGAAAAAATTCCTAAAATTCATTTGACACCACAGGAGACCAAGAAGAAGAAAGCCAATGCTGAACAACAAGGACAAGGCAGGAGACATCATAATCCCTAACTTGAAATTATACTACAAAGTTACTGTGACAAAATCAGTATGGTATTGGCAAAAAATAGACGTGAAGATCAATGGAATTGATTAGAAGATGCAAACACAACAACAAACACACTCAGCCAATTTATCTTTGACAACAGGGCCAAAAATGTCCACTGCAAGAAAGATAGCCTCTTTAATAAATGTTCTGGAGGGACCAAGGAGATAGCTCAGTAGAATAAGCACTTGCCTGGCAAGTGCAAGGACCTGAGTTCAGTCCATGGCTCCAAAAAAATAATTAAATCAAAATAAATAAATGGTGTTGAAAAAAGCTTACTTTCCAAATTCAGAAGACTGAAACTAGATCCATGTCTATCAACATGCATTAAGTTAAAGTCAAAATGGATCAAATAATTAATTAGTAAAGCAGAAACACAAGGGACCAGGGAGATATCTCAGTAGAATAAGTGCCTGCCTTGCAAGTACAAGGTCTAGAGTTCAAATCCATATTACCAAAAGAAAAAACAATGGGAAACACTAAATCTAGAGGAAAAAATAGGTAAAAGTCTTAATGACATAAGGGTAGGCAGAGAGTTCATGAACCAAAACTAAACTGTATGGAAAATACATCAAAGAATCAACAAGTAGAATCTCCTCTTAATAAGGTTTGTACATGAAAAGAAATCACTAATAGAGTGAAAATATGCATGAGTTGGGAAAAATTATACTCAACTGTCCCACAGACAAAAGATTTCTATCTAGTACATATAAAAAATAATAAAAATTAAGCCCTCAAAATTCAAAGACACAATCCAAAAATGTGCATCTGAGATGATGCACACTTCTCAGAGGAAGAAATACAAATGGAAATTGAACATATGCAACAATGTTCAACATCATTAATTATTTGAGAGATGCAAATTAAAACAACACTGAGATTTCATCTTACCCCAGAAAGAATGGCTATCGTGAAATCAATCAATAAATGCTGTAGGGCTTTGTGGGGAAAGAGGAACCCTCTTTTGCTGTTGTTGTGAGTTATGACTGGTACAACCATTGTGAAATGAGTGAGGAAATTCATGAGAAAACTAGAGTTAGAGGTTTTACGTGTGTGTCCTTGAAATAACTATTATTACTGGACTAATTTGAATCTCAGAGTTATATTGACTTGTAGTTCCTAAATAGCAAAATTATGCTGAATGATTTCCCTTGTACTTAGCAATACATTTTGTCTTGGGAAGTGTCTTATCATTACCTTTCCATTTTTAATTTTGTCACATTTCGGGTATAAGATTTTCACTTCATATATTTCATAATTGTAAAACATTCTTCTCTGTTGATTGTCCCTTCATGCTATCCATTGTTTCTTTTACTGTGCAAACTTATTTCAATTTAAAAACAAAAACTGTTTTCATCCTTAATTATATTGAGAAATAAGTAGCAATGACAGAGTTTCAAAAAAATTGGTAGGATAATTCTAACAATTACCACATTGCATACTGCCTTCCTAGTGGTTACTTGTTGTACAAGATGCAGACATCAAATCCTATTTGCAAACACTATTAGAACAAATTCTTCTATTCCTTGAATTAAGAGAACGTAACTATATATCTACCCTAACCATTTTGAATACACAGATACAAAATGGTTTTTCATCTATATCCCCATTTTGTTTAGTTCCATTATTTAAATATTATAGCTGTATGAACTCAGCAAACTATTCCAAAGCAATCCAGTAGTCCATAATATTATTGGGTCTTCCATTTCACTGGCAATGTCAGAAGTAGTTGACCTGAGTCCCCTACAGCTCAACATAACAACATGGCTTTACTTATTATATTTCGTTTTTATACTTTCCTGCTGGAAGGTTAAGGCCAAGATAAAACAAGACTTATGTAACAAGAATTTTAGCTTTTAGATCTGATAAGGTCAGTCAAATCCCCTCAGGAGTTATCCTGAGACCCTGTACCTCAGATTGTAGATACTTTGTCAGTGTCAGCAAAGTGGATGAATCACATCCATTGCTTGGCCAATGTGCTCTCTGGGAAAGCCTGAGAGAATGTTTTCTCTCCAGGTGGGTCTCCTTAGACACAATCTACATCATCAATAACTTTCCTCTTTGGCTCCATAATCTCTTTGATCAGAAAACTGGGGATACAACTGAGTTACATGATGATACAGTACAAGATCTCATATATCCTGAGTATTAATTAACATTGGAAGGCTAGGGCCAAAATGTTGAGGTTCCTTGCGGTCCTCCTTTTTCTCTAATTTTTGGTCTGCAAACTTAGGTTGTTCACCCTCCAGAAGAGAATCTTATTGCTATTACCGTATAACCTAGGCTGTTGAGCTTAACCTCACTATCTGTCTGAATATTCAACATGTTAGGCATAATATGGAACAGGAATTTTTCATAAAGTATTGATATGTTAAACTTTAAGTCCCTACAGAATATGACAAAAAATTAAAATATATTTAAAAGGTCAGAATCAAGAATTATATATGTTTACACATAAGCCCAGAGAACTAACCATATACAACATTGTTGTTGGACAAACCTAAAACACTACTTTTCCTGTCTCCTGCCTTCATTAACCACCCCCTTCCTTTTTGAACAATCATCTACCCACAAGAAAGCATAGAAGCAACTGGCATGTCATTACAGGCAGCATGTATTCAGAAGCCCAGAATGACTGGCACTCCAACCATGAGCCTACTATTACAAATTGCCATTTTCAGTGCAGTTGCTTAGTTCACAGGTGTCAGTATATATAGTTAGTCAAGGTGAGAATCCTTCCAATTAACTGCTAGATTTGAAAATCTTCTGAAGAGTCTCAGGATCATTTCCTTACCCATCTTCTACATATAACTGTATAGCTTGCCTCTCTCATGTTGCCTAGCTCTTTTCCTTGCTCACTCTTCATTGTCTATTCCTCAAGTTTTCTTCCTTTCCTTTTAATTGTTTTATACCTTTCTCTTTGTATTTTTTCTATTGAGTTGTTATGCTGGGGAAACTGCAATATTTACACATATGTGTCTGGTTTATTTTACTTAGTATATCTTCAAGTGGCATCCACTTAAATATAAAACCAATATACTCTGGTTTCTCTTCAGATTGTATAAATCTTTCACCTTTTAAATATAAAACCTTCAAATTTATCATTCTTTATAGCTGAGTAATACTCCATTATATAAAAATACCACATTTTTTTCATCCATTCCTCAGGTGATTGGCTTCTTGGTTGTTTTCTAGACTTCGCTATCACAAATTGTGCTGTTATAAACATAGGCACACATTTATCACTATGATATGATATTTTCAAATCCTGAAGGAAAATTCCCAGCAGACGAATAGCTGGTTTAAATGGGATTTCCAGTCCTAATTTTCTAAGCAGTCTCCACACTGATTTCCACAACCTTTGGACCATTCTACATTCCCATCAGCAGTGGAGAAGTGTTGCTTTCCCCCCCCCCCAGCCTCCCCAACATTTGTTGTTGGTTGATTTCATTATGTTAGTCATTCTTTCTGGATTGAGATGACATTTCAATTGTGTTTTAATTTGCATTTCATGGATGAGTAATGATGTGGAGCATTTTTTCATGCATTTATTCGCTTCTTTAACTTCTTCCTCTGAGAACTGTGTGTTCATCTCGGATGGCCATTTCTGGGCTGGATCTTTAAATTTTGGGGCTCTAGTGTTTTTTATTTCTTTATAAATTGTAGAGAGTAGACCTTTGTCTGCTTTCTTATTTGTCAAGATTTTTTCAAAATTTGTGGGTTGTCTTTTCACTTTGTTGGTAATTTCTTTTCATGTGCAAAAACTTCTCAATAAGAGCAGGTCCCAGTTGTTAATTCTTTCAAGTGTTTCCCATGAAATTTGATGTTTTTAATGAACTCTTTTCCTACCCCTATCCTCCTACTTTCTCTTCCAGGAGATTTAGTGTTCCTGTTCTAATGTTTAGATCTTTAATCTATTTTGACTTTAGCTTATTGCATGGTGATAGACCTGTGTCAAATTTTAGTTTTCAGCATGGAGACAGCCAGTTTTTCCAGAACTGTTTGTCAAAGGGGCTATCTTTCTTCCAGTGAGTACGTTTGGCCCCTTTGTCAAAGATAAGTGCCTGAGTTTGTTTGTAAGGCCTTCAGCATCTTCTAAGCTATTCCATTGATCCTCAGGTCTATCTCATTGCCAGTACCATGCATAGCCTTGTAGTATAATTTCAAGTTAGAAATTGTAATGCTTCCAGCGCTCTCTTTGTTTCCCAGGATTGTCTTTGCTATTCTAGGTCTTTTCTGGTTCCAAAAAAAATTTAGGAATGATTTCTCTACCTCTGTGAGGTATGTTGATGGTAGTTTGATAGGGATTGCATTAAATCTGTACAGCAATTTTGGGAGTATGTCCATCGCACAATGTTGGTTCTTCCTATCCTGGGGCATGGAATATCTTGCCTTTTTCTGAAATCCTCTATGATCTCTTTTTCAAGAGTACTGTGATTTTAATAACAAAAGTATTTGATTCTTTTTATTTCTTGTGCAATTAGTGTCCCATTAAGGAAATCCTTGCATTTTTTGTTTTGTTTTGTTTTGTTTTTGAGGTTCCAGGGATTGAACTCTGAACCCTGTGCATGCCAGGCAAGCAATTATCCTACTGAGCTATTTCCATGGTCTTTAGGAAGTTCTTGTTTGAGGTTGTTTGGAATTCTATATTCTTCCTTTACCTGAATGTCAGATTGTTTCTGCATATTTGGGAAGGTTTGTGCTATTATTTCTGCCCATATTCTCTTTATATCATTTGCTTTGTCTCCTTCTTTCTCATTGATGCCTATTAGTCTTACATTTCTCATCTTTGCATTGTGTTGCAGATGTTGAATTATTTTTTCCTGCATCCTAGTTGTTTTTAAGAGATATTTTCTTACCTTTTCACTAGCTGCAATGATGTCTTCAAGGTCTGAAAGTCTAATTTCACTTTAATTCATACAGTTTTGCCAACCTGTGATTGAGGTTTTAGTTTCCCCCATAGCATTTTGAATCTGCTTCATGCATTCTATTTCTTTCCTATATTGCTCATTCAAGGATTCCATCATTTTTTATATTCTCCTCTATTTTTATCATTGTCTTCTTTAGAAGCACTTAGTAATTCTTTCATAATAGTTATCATTTCTTTATTTACTTCAGAAGTTATTTCTGACCCGATTTCCTTGCTACCTTTCTGCAGTTGTTTCTTTACTTCAGATGCTATTATTTCAGAGATTTCAAGTGTTTCATTTCCAATTTCTTCTATGCTATTGTCTCCTTCATTTCTGAGTGGTTTCAGGTCCTGAGAATTCAGGTTGCTCCTTCTCTTTGTCATTTTGTGTAATATTATCTTCTGACTTTTGGTGTAGAGCTTTGATACTGTTCTTATCTTAATAACAGGTCGGGATGTATCAAGTTCAAACTCACCCAGGTGGGTGTCGCTTGTGTCTGGCTTCTGCACTCCACCTTTTCCTGCTGCAGCCCTTGAAAGTGAACCTGTTGTACCACTCTGGCAAGATGTTCTGCTCCTGAATCAGATGGGGGGGGTCTAGACTCTGGCATCTCAGAAGGGAATTTTGCCGGAGAATTCCACACTGGGCCTGTCTGATTGAGGAAGTTTCACACACTCACGTGGCCATGGTGCTGGTGAAATGAGTATCCAGCAGACCATCAGTCCATGCCTCACACTCAACAGGCCTAGGCTCTGGAGGGAAGGGCAATCCAGCTTGACAGCGGACAATCCTCTTCCCCAACACACATCCACTGGGCTTAGGTGCTGGCTGGAATTAGGATGTGGCGGGCTGGCAGGTGGTCACACACACACACACACACACACACACACACACCCATGAACCAGGCCTGGGTACTGGATGGAATCAGGATCTGGAGGGCAGCTGGCAGTCTCACTCACATACCTGGCCTGTACACTGACTGGAATGAGAATCAAGCAGATGGCCCCACTCACACGTTGGTCGTGGGTACTAGCTGGAATCAGGTTTCTGATTTTAAATGGAAGTACTTTGAGTTTTTCCCAATTTAGTATGATATTCCCTTTGGGTTTGTCATAAATGGCTGTGATCAATAATATGTCTAGGTGATATATTTTCCCTTAGGGCTAATTAGTGATTTTTGTGAACATGGTCTGTGATTTCCACCATGTACCTTTCATTCAAGAAATATATGATTTGGGAGTTCTTGGAAGATTGTCTAAATTCCTCTTCAGAAAACAACTATTACAATTTTTGTTTGTATCTTCTTATCCAATAGACTATCGTTTTAGGAGAAACAAAGTTTGATCAAAAACTATGGTGAATGTATAATCATTTAAAGTTTATTACTGTAAAAGACACTTTCCATAAATTCCTCTCTTAACACTCTTCTGTTTTGACTATACTTTTCCCACTTTCTGGTGACTCTCTGAAGCAGTTCTTGCAGTCCTCTTTTCTGAATGTCTTTAGTTGGGATGTGTTGTGGTTTGTGTCTAGTTGTCCCACCAAAACCTCATACAGTTCATGGGGCAGGGACCTCAAGAGTTTGAGATTAATTCATGAATTATGCTGGGATTATGGGTCTTACTACTGCTGGGATTATGGGTGTTAGTACTACACTCAGCATGGGGCAGATAACCTGAATGCAATTTAAGGGAGACAGACTTCCTCTCTGTAGCCATTGTTGTTGCTACTCCTCCATTTTGCTTTCTGCTCCTTGCCATGACCATAAACTGCTGTTTAAATGGATATTATGGAACTCTGTCTCAAATAAAATTAGTGGAAGATGCTTCAAAACCAGTGCAGTTGCTGATCTTAAAAGTTTCCTTCATTTACATCTTTTGCAGAGTAGTATTTTCTGTACAATGTGGATGGAGATCTGGCCAAAAACAAAAGCATTTTTTAGCTTGCATTGTGGTTACATAGATATGGCAATCACTGTTGCTCTCAGCTCTAAAACTATAGTCAAAGTATCTATACAATGGATAGCTTGGTTACTGTTCTTGCCATGCTGGGATAAAACACTTGACACCCAAATTGAAGGAAGGACAGGTTTACTTCCTCCATAGTCGGTGGAGGTTTCAATCAATACTCGACTTGCTCCATGACAAAGTAACACATGGCAGAGAGGAAACATTCATGGTGGTGGCAAAGAGGAGGAGCAACGGGAGGGACAGCAACTCTGGCAGCTAGCTAGCCTCTCTGCCCTCCTTACATTGTAGTGCAGAATACCAACCCTAGGGCCAGGGTGTAACACTCACACCTGAAATTCCAGAATTGGATCAAGAATCAATCACAGGCCTGCCAGATAGCTCAGTGGATTAAAGCACCTGCTTAGGCAGATACAGAGACCAGAGTTTGATCCCTGGCATGCAATGCTGGCCCTGCCTCCAGGGTATGCTGAAATGGAGATTGAGACTGGGTATAGTGGCATGTGCCTGTAATCCCATCACTCTGCAGGCTGAAAACACCCTGTAGACCCTGTACTAAATACTTAAAAAAGTAATCAATCACAAATTCCAGAACCCAAATCACCCCATGACTGTGTGAAGCTTTGGGCGAATAACTAGGCACAAATTTATTAATGGAGAGAGTACAGTTATTCTTTTCTTGTTGAACTCATTCTGGAATACACCCTCACTCCCAAGGACATGTCTGATAGGAGAACAATGTGAATTTTTTAAATAAAAGATGTCTTCATCATGATATTATTATCGAACAGGGAATTATCTGTGTTCTAAAATAAATTACTCACATAAGGCATTCTGCAGCCTATAACTATTTTGAAATAAGTAATTTATTCAGCATATTAAAATTCACCAATGACTGAATATAAATTCAGTACTGTGTTTGATTCAAGGTCATAATAAAGCTAGTATTTCAAAAATAATTAATATTCTTTAGAAGACACAGAAGGAGAATGTCTTTAGTAACTTAGAGCAAACATTAGGAAAGAATGGAGAGAAAAGTAAAATAATGAAATTATAAAATGATAACTGGAAAATGCAAAATTATAGTAAAATAAAACATTGGTGAAGTGTTAGGAATCCTGCTCCCCAGGCTTAAAATTTACTTTCTGTATTATTTTGTGCAATATACTTGAATTATCTCAGCATTAGGTATCTCATTTTTATTTATTTATTTATTTATTTATTCGTTTATTTATTTTACAAAATCTCAAAACAAGATTTTAGGAGAGTAATAATGGTTAGTA
>NW_004524818.1:983497-987513 GCF_000260255.1 Octodon degus | reverse complement strand
GGGCCCTGGGTTGTGTCACTCACTTGCCGGGCCTGTGCTCTGGGTCTGTTCAGGATCCCACGGCCCCGGGTCATCTCCTAGGTATCTCATTTTTAAAAACAGCTAGATTATAGATGCAACTCAATCACAGGGTATTTGAGAGATTTAAATGAGATAATGTATATAGAACATATATAACATAGCAGTATGTATATTTTATATAGAACCATTATCAATATGCAATATAGCACCTCACCCTGTTGATGTATTGAAAAACAAAGTATGACCAAACAAGTCATTTTAGTCTATAAATGGAAAGGATAAAAAGACAAACCTCTGAAGAATTAAGATATAAAACAGAACAGGTAGGTCAGAGCAATTAACTCATTAAAGCAATAGATTTTCTTTTCTCAAATCCATTATATGCAGGTGTATTATGAGGTCAAATTCCAGTTTCATTTCCTCTGGGATGACAGGAGTGGTTTAGGAATAGCAAGTGACGAAAATATTGTGAAAGTATCAGTTTTGTCACTGTTCTTCCATCCCCATCACTGTTTGCTATTAGATACCCTAAAACACCCATATATTATGGCATTTAAATGATGAGGCACCACCATCTTCTTTCTGTTAACTTTTTTTTTTCTGAATCAGGGATTGAACTCAGGTCCTTACCCTTTCCAGGGAAGCGCTTATTCTACTGAGCCATCTTCCCGGCCCCTTCTTTCTGTTAATTTTGAATAAAAACTTTTTCATTTTACTTTACTTTAATGAATAAAATCACACAAATGCAAAAACAAATAACAAATACAAAGAAACAGAAACAGAGTTACATACAAGAATACATGTGGTACAGAATTTTAAAACAAAGAAAAATTAGCAATGCTTGTGATATTACATATTTTTATTGTAAAATCTGTTGCTCATATTAACAGATAGTCAGGAATTATTGGTAGCTGTGGAAGTATGACAGAGAAGCAGACACAAGGAGGAAGGGAAGCATTTATTAACCCTGAAGACACAAAAGCTATCGAGGGCAGGAAAATGGGCAGATCCTCTGGCCTTAGACTGAGAGGCTGAGACTTTATGTACTTTGGCTAGGGGTGGAGTTTGAGGGACAGGTTCAGTGACACAGGAGGAGCTGGTTGGAGGCTGTCTAGTATGGGCAGGCATGATAAAAGAAATTATATTTTGGACTGGAGTGGGGAAGCAGAAGAACGGGTTATTTCAAAGATAAGCTGTTCTTTTCAGGATTCAGCCATGTTGGATCAGGGCCATGGTAATTTAGCCCTTTGTACTCAGGCTGAAACCCATCATTCCCATATTTAGTTATCATGAAAAGACAATGAATCTCTTAGATTGCTTCCTGCTGAATGGGGGTGTTGTGTTGGGGATGAAGAGTTTGACAGGATGATAGTTCATTCCTATATAGCAAATAGTGCCATGTATTTCAGTCAGGATGAGAAGTTAGTGAAGGCTTATATCTGAGAATGAAGAAATCCTGTGTGGAAACTAAAAGTCATCTGGGCAAATGAACCAGAGTCTTGTGGTGAACAAAAGAAATAGCAGAAAGTAAGGGATCAGAAACCGTATGGAAAAGTAATAAATGAGTGAGTCTAGGGTTTTTGAACCTTTAGTTATGCAAGGACATGTAGGCAACAGGAGTTGTAAAGACCACTCAGGTGACAAGGGCTTGGGATTGGGAAGAGTGGAGTTGTTGGGTGGAGTGGAGTTGTCTGGGTATCGCTGGGCTTGGGTGATATGAAACCAGGAGGGCAGATGGGTGACATTTATCACTGTTGATATTGAGAGAATTACCAGAGAGGGGCCTGTCCATGTAGGATCCAAGCCTGTAGGCTTACAGGACTTAAGATATATTAAATCTCCAGCAAATATAGATGGCATCAATTGAGTAGTATCTATTGCTTGTGGGAGGCAGGTGTCTGTATGTTGTCACAGCAGGTACAGAAATAAGGATAGAACAGGGATATAGTGGGTGATGGGAGGAAGGTTATCAGGAGCAAGGAAGTTGTAAAGCAGAAAAGGTCTTCCATACATAAGGTCAAATTGTTTGAGGAAGGTGGGTGTCTTGGAAGTGTCCTGAGTCTAGTTAGCCAAAGGTAAGAGCTGAAACCAAGGTAGGTGCAGCTGCAGGATAAATTTTGTGAGGTGGACCTTTAATGGCTCATTTCTCTGTATACCCTGTTGGTGTTTATAGGCTATTAGATGTTGGAGGACACAGCAGAAGCCTGAGGGATCCCTGAGGGAAACTAGTGCTGGGGTACTATGTGTGGTGCAAGTAGGACTAGAAGTGCCCTACAGTATGTGGTTTACAAGTTGACAAAAGAACAGGAAGAGAGGGGAAGAAGCTGGCTTTACACTGAGCTTGGCTTTGTAGGCCAAGCATTATGTGAAGAGAGGTGAAAGAGAAGTGGAGCTGCTGTATAATTTTTTTCCATGAGATCTGTAAGGCAAGTTGGGGTAAGAAGGAAATTATGAGTGAAAAACTGCTAGAGTTGGCAGAAAATGGGTCTTGTTTAAAGGGGTCATGTATGTCAGCCATGAACACCCACTCTGGAGAATATAGATCTAACACAGTGACCAGAAAACTCAGGAAGAACATATGTGGCTCCTATGTCAACAAGAAAAGACTATCATACCTGAGATATCTAGCAAGACTCAGGGTTCTGACAACAATAACCTCGACTGGGGAACATGGGGACCAACCCTGTCATTGCCCTTCAGCAACAAGACCAAGTAAGTCAACTATTGATAGATCTGCCTGCAGCAAGTTCTCCTGTGAGGGTAGGGAAGTAGATGACTTACCCATTCTCTGGTGGATAGGGAAGTCACATTTCCAGTGATCCTCGAACTTGTAGATGGGACCAGATCCCACGGGTGGCTGCAAGTTGGGGCAGCCTCATGCCTACTGTCTTTCTTGAAAAACCATGAAAGCATCCAGGAGTTGCTCAGGTGGCAGCATTCTTTAGGCTCAGCATTACATTGTCAAGGTCCTGCTTTGACAGGAGTCCCAAGTGTTGTGGCCAAAAGTTGGCACTTGTGTGTAGTTAATTTTTGTCTCTAACATTGAAGCCACAGAAAGCCAGATTAAGTAAGTATTACTGGTGGGGTTTCAGGGCAAAAATTTGTCTTTTCAAGCTTGTTACAAATGTCAGGAGCAGATTGGGATGTAAAATAGGAATTAATAAATATTGTTTCAGGAGAATCTTGGTCTACATTAGTATACTTAGTTGAGAGCAATATACTTAATTATTAAAACTTTATATGCATATTAAGCACCTTGAAATATAAAGTATAACCAGAAAATTATTATTGCTTACCAACCATAGATGTTCTAGTGGCTAAATTGTTGTAAAATGTTAGCAGACAAGAGTTACATAATTTTACAGAGATCATTTGACATGAATAGTCATACATAGTAGCATAGCATAACAGTCATAATTAAATCTCTATTTTTACTAAGCATCTCTAAGTGTACACAACTTATATATCACATATGTTTTATAGAATATTGTCATTTGACTGATGACCTCATGTTGGCTTGACAAGAATCTCATATTTCAAATATCTGGAAGATAAGGGACAGACATATATTTAAATCTGAAGGAAAATTTACATTATAAAACATTGTACATTTAGAAGGCATGAATATGTTTAATATCAAAAGCATCATTTATGATAAAATCTCATTTTAACTTTTTTCACCTTTTTCAACCAATGGCCAAATTATTAGGGATATCTTCTAAGATACTATGGAGATTACTGGGAGCTCCTAATGAACAAAGGTTGGCCAGTCCTCTGTCCACCAATTCGAGTCCTGTCCAATAATATCTCCCAATTTTAGCATTTTTTAAAAAATTATAAACCAATTTTTATATCACTTAGACCAGCTAGTAACTCAGGAGAAAGCATGCTTCTAAGTCTATATTCTAAAGATTAAATGAAAAGAGTAACAGCTGTTCACAGAATGACACACAAACACATAAATACACATAACACAAAATGAACATCTTTACAAA
>NW_004524818.1:981787-982807 GCF_000260255.1 Octodon degus | reverse complement strand
GAGGTGAATGGCCACATGACATTCAGGATAGAAGCAATTTGTCATGTGACTGGATGCCACAAGTAGGCACTCTAACATCACAGGAGGAGTGACCTTATAGACAGGGTAGATGGCCACATGGCATGCAACATGTCATAAAGTCATCATATGATGGGGCGCCTCAAGCTGGCACTGACATCACAGGAGGAACAACCCTGTGGTGGGGGTTAATGGCCAAGTAGCACACAAGAAGGTGACAGCCATATGGTGCACAAGATGGCAACAGCTGGACACATGGCGAACAGTCAAAGGCCAATGGTGCAGCTGGGGAGACTCCTAGGAGGGGGTACGGAATGCAGGAGGATAAAAGGTGGGAGGAGGAGCTGCAGGCACAGGAGAAATTCTGATATGGAGAAAGAAAGAGAGGTGGCAGAATCTATAGGGTTGCCACAGTCGGAGAAGACTGAAAAGGCAGAGCTTCCAGGGAGGGGGTGGAGTGGGTAGTACTGGCAGATTTGGCAGCAAGATAGTGGACAGTTGAAAGAGGGAGGGACATGCTGACATAGTCAACAAAGCTTTTTTAAGGGATTTCTGGTCATCTCCTACTACAATAACATTAATTTTTAAAAAATTTACTGGCTTTAGTTTGAGATATCATTGAAATCTGAGGGTGGTGAGGTTCTTTAGGAGACAATCCAGCAGTAGGTGTTTTGGAGGATGAGAAAAAATATTTTCCACTGTGGTCAAATTAAAATGAACCAAAGTTAGGGCAAAAGCTGGATGTTTCTTCCTCCCAAAAAGCTGTCACTTTTTAGCCTGGAGTGAGTGTGAGACAGAGACAAGGAAGAGGGGGCTGGCCCATTGTGAGCTCAACTTTCAAGAGGAGAGGAAAACCCAGGCAGGATTCTCCCTAGATAAGGGATTTTTGGGCTCACCTGTGTAGACTGAGATTGGCTGGTGTTGGATGTGAGCTTGCAATGGCAGGCAGCAGAGGCCGAAGCAAAAGCAGAGGGTGGCTCTGTGAGGGAGCCTAAAGTTTGG
>NW_004524818.1:979919-981126 GCF_000260255.1 Octodon degus | reverse complement strand
AAATAGCAGTTAATGGGTAGAATTCTCACCTTGACTAAGTCTCTATGTTGATAAGCAACTAAGCAATTACATGGAGGACAGCAATGTATAATACTAAAGCGATACTTCAAATACCTGTCATCTTGGACTTCTACATGTGTACCATTTCTAATGTCATATCAATTATTACTATACTCTCTTTAAAGTTTTTAAAAAGAGGTAATAAAGGAAAATGAAAGTCAAGAACAAACATTTAAGACTTCTTGAAAGCATGTGGTAATATTCAATCATATATTCTATCTTGCATAAATATATCTGTTAATCTGAGCAACAGATTTGATGATAAAAATAGATAATATATCAATCACTGTCAATCAGTTATTCTTGTTTTGAAAATCTGTAATGTATGTATTGTTACATGTTACCCTGCTTCTGTCTTTGCTTTTGTTTTTACTCTTCAAAAAATAATAATAATAAAAACGTGGAGCAGCAGATGCCTGGGAAGGTACATGACTCACTGATTGGAGTCGCAGCACCGCAAATGCCCAGTTTTATCAGTGCTGCCAGCAACATGGCAGAGAAGCAGACATAAGGGGGAGCGAAAGCCTTTATTAACTCTGAAGCCACAGAGAGGACCGAGGGGAGGGGAGATCAGATCCGCTGATGTTAGGCAGGGTGGAAGAGACATTATGGACTTTTGCTACGGGTGGATTTGGAAGGCCAGGTTCAGTGACACCCAAGGATCAAATCAGAGGCTGCCTTCTTTGGGCAGGAAAGGTAGAAGGAAGTTGTATCCAGGGATGGAGTGGTGAAGAAGGAAGAAGTGATCATTGGGAATATAAGCTGTTGTTTTGAGGATTCAGCCAGGTTGGATCAGGGCCTTGATAATTTAGTAGTTTATACTTGAGCTGGAACCCTTCAGATAGAGTTATGCAAGATTAGTCACATAATTAAATATTAATGCTTGCTTTGAGCAAACCTTAATTTTTATTTTTTTAATTTATTTTAAGTAGAATATACTTTTCATGTTGTAACAAAACAAAAATCAAAAATATTTTATGATAAATACATAATCAATACTGAAGTTATGTATGGTTAATACAATCAACAGGTATTTGGTCATCTTGAAACAGAGTATAAATGGGGCTGGGAAGATGGCTTGGTGGAATAAGTGCTTCCCTGGCAAGTGCAAGGATCTGTCTGAGTTCAATCCCTGGTTCCGCAAAAA
>NW_004524818.1:974715-979819 GCF_000260255.1 Octodon degus | reverse complement strand
AGAAGAAGAAGAAGAAGAAGAAGAAGAAGAAGAAGAAGAAGAAGAAGAAGAAGAAGAAGAAGAAGAAGAAGAAGAAAAGAAACAGAGTATAAGAAAAAATGTTCGGCAACCAAAGATATAGAAAAAATTTATTTTCTCATAAAAGACCCTTTATTTCTAAAAATTGAAAGGGCTCACACTGTATTAAAAATCAAATTAATTTTATACTACTTATCTTGCTGTGTAGCTTTTTTTACAGTAGAATATTTCACTTTCAACTATAAAGAAAGTCTGTGTATATACATTAGTATGTAAAGTAAGTTCTACTGTTAATGATCATAATAATAATCAGGTGAACTAGTGTATGAATCCCCAATCTTTTGTTGACTGATTTATCCTCTGAAACACTCTGAAGCCTGAAGAAGATGAAGGTATTATCTGTGACAATATTACTCAGAATAAATACTGCTCATATTTCAAGATACTTGTGGATCTGGGGATATAGCTCAGTAGAATGAGCACTTGCCTGGCAAGTGCAAGGTCTTGAGTTCGATCCTCATTACCACATACACACACAAAATGATACTTGTAAGCCTACTATAACGCAGAAAATATGTTTATGTGTTATATTTCTAAATAAATTTGTATAGGCCTTTCAAAGTTAAACTAAAAATCTGCTCTAGGAAACAAAGAAGGAAGGAAGTAGAAAGGAGAGAGAGACAGAATTTTAGGAGATAAACAATTAAAATTCATACAGAAAATTATAGATTATTTATATATTTAATATTGAATGATAATATTCATGTATTTCATATGTATGATGCATATTAAACATAATGTACATCATATTTCCTTTATTCAGTTTTTGACAAACACTAAGGCCATTTTTTTCTTGGTTATTGCAAATACTGCTTCCCTAAATGTATGAGTGTGCATGACTTTGTAAAGTTGACATTTTATTTCATTTGGCTATTTACCCAGAACTGGATTGCTGGATTATATGGCTGAGGCTGGAAGACACTTCATTAATGAAATAAGCAACACACAGAAAGTCAAATGAATCATGTCCTCACTTGAATGTTCAGTCTAAAATTATGAACTCGTAGAAACAGAGCTTAGTGGTATGATTACAAGACTGGGAAATTTTTGATGGACAAAATGATAAAATGCTGGCCAGACAAAAACAGTCAGTTTTAAGACAGTTAATTATTGAGTCCTAATGTATACTGTGGCAATTATAGTTAATTGTATTATTCAGCTTTCTCATTGCTGGGACAAATTTAATGAGAGGAAAAAACTAAATGAGAAAATGTTTCTTTTGCCTTGGTTGTAGAAATTTCTATCTAAGGTTGGCCGGCTCCAAGGCAGCAACATTTAGGGGGAAGGCTGTGATGGACAGAAGTCACTTACCTCATGGCAACTGAGAAGCAGGGGAGCAAAGGAGAAAGATATGCTCTCTGAAGGCAGTCCATCAGTGACTGCCATCCTCCACGCGTGCAGTCTTGCTAATTGCTCCTTGAGCTGTAATCCCATCAGTGGAGTTCTCACGAGTTCAGCACCCTCATTAGCCAATTTGCTTTAAGGTCCCACTTCTAGACCATCTTGCACTAGGGAGAAACCTTCAACACAGGAGTCATGAGGGGATACCTCATATTTAAACAATAACATTAATAAGAGTACTTGGTGTACTCTACATTTTCCAAGAGCTTAGAACTTTAATGTTCTCATCACACACACTCAAAACAGGATAATTGGGCAAGACAATAGAGGCTCCACCAGTGATTATGGATATATATATATATATATATATATATATATATATATATTATATATGAAAACACCATGTATTGGACAAATACATGCAATTTTGTAGTGTTTAATGCTTTAATAAAACTTGAAAATGAGATTATATCTACAATAAATGCATAGAGAAGATGCTATATGAACACTGTAGGATAAATCTCAGAAAGCCTCAGAAATAATAAAAGGGACTAAAAGCTTATCTTCACAAAAAGTAAGATTTCCAAAAAGAATATTATTAGCACAGAAGTACATTAATTGTGAAGATATGAAATCAAGTATTCCCTTGACATTTTCAAGGTGCAAGTATAGAGCAATTTCATCGTCCTCATCTCAGTGCTTTCATGAGTTGCTCTTGCTTACTAAAGCCATTCTTTAAGCAAAAAACAAATGTTATAATTAAAATTCAAAACAGTACTAAAAATGGAAAAGCAAGCTTCCACATAAACATACTCTTATTCATATTCTCTAAATAAATTTAGATTTACTGTATTTACTAAATTAATTGCATATTTATTATGTGTAATAGATTTTTTTGTAAGAGGGATGGAACTGAAGCATGCACTTTCCAGGCAGACACTATGCCACTGAGTTACAACACTGGCCTAGGTTTTACTTTGAAGAAGAAAAACAATTCAAAAATGAATTTTAGAAATTGATTCTACAAGTCAAGATTAGACCAGGGAAGGTGGAGCACACCTGTAATTCCAACACTTGGGAGGCTGAAGCAGGAGGATCACTACTAGTTTGTGGCCAAACTAAGCTACAAAGTGAATTCAAGGTCAGCCTGAACTGCATAGTGAAACTTTATGTCAGAAGAAAAAACCTCACAAGCCAACATTCTATTTGCAAAGATTTAGAAATAAGAAAGAGAAGAAAAAAAGAAAGGAAGGAAAGAAGGCAAAAAAAAAATTGAAAAGAAAGAAATGCTATAAATGGAATGAAAACTGAAGAAATCATAAATTATCCCAAAGAGTAGCCATCATCAGTACTAGAGGTTGTTCCTAGTAAAATTTAGAAAATGCAAATATAGTATTACTAATGTTATTTAATATTAATATTATTTTGGATAATTTAATCCAATATAAAAAATTGAAATGAAAACTACCAATGAAAAAGAGAACCATTTATATCTGAACATATGTGACTATGAGCTAGAAATATGAAATATTTTAAATTACTAATTATGAAGAAACGTTATCAAATTCAGTATTAAAATTGGTAACATTTCTTATCAAAAGTATAAACACTAAATCTAAAAAACTAGCATTTTTTAATTTTATTTGGGTTTTTATTTGAGTTAACTGGATGAAGTAACTTAGGACAATTCTATGACAATTAAAATTTGTTTTTGATGACACTAACAATTAGTACTGCTAAAAATCCAGAAACAAGAACGAAATCTTAGAAGTCTGAAAGAAGATTTCAACTGTAAATTGTATTGCTCTCCCTGTAATATTTTTCAAATGACATAAGAAAGTAGTTGAAGTTGAGTACTTTATATAAAGAGCTTGTCTAGACATGGTGCTGCATGCCTATATTCTTATATACTCACGACACTGAGGCAGGAGGAGAATGGATTTGAAGTCAGCCTGAGCAAAGTAGAGACTCTATCTCTATCCAAATAAAATAAAAAAGGCTGGTGGAATATTTTTGGTAGAGTGCTTGCCTAACATACTGAGCTCCAAGGTTCAATATTTAGTACTGAAAAAATAAAGACAGAAACATAGATATTCATTGGGCTCAGAGTTTTAGAGAATGAATTTCTAAGATTGAGTGATTCCATTGTGTTACCTATGACAGATGACATCTTGGCTGTAGTTCATGGGAAAGACAGACTCACATGCAACACAAGAAGCCAGAGAGAAAGACAGGTCAACCTTGCTCATCAGTAAGAAGTCACTGTGTCAGGAGCTAACCAGGGTTTCAGGAGATCCACCTAGTTCTTCTAGGACAGCATTCTCAGGGAGCTACTTTGCCCTACACCCTCAAATTAAAGAGTATACCACCTCTCCCTGTTCAATGTGTTACAGCAAGCCTGTGGCACACAAATCTTTGGAGGACAAACTGTGTTCAACCTATCACAGATATAAAATCAAAACATTGAAAGTAATAGTATTTCTGTGTACAAATTACATCCTTTTAGAAAACAATAAGAAATATTCAATTAATAGTGCCAATTATATAGTAAAGAACCTAAAAATGATGTTAACAAGAAGCATATGATTTAAATAAGGAGACAAGCCTTAATAAGTAAAGAATATAATTTACATAATATGTGTTTTAGACAGGAATACAGAAATATACATACTGTATATCAATTCTGCCCAAATATATTTGCCATTTGATGACAAGTTAATTGAAATATGTACATAAACCTGCCAGAGTGTTACATGCCATAATCCCAGGACTTTGAGAAGCTGAGACAGGAAGATCAAAAGTTCCAGCCCAGCCTGGACAATTTAGCTATTAGCTAGACTGTCTCAAAAATGTAAAAATTGGAGGAAATGTTGTGATATAGCTCAGTGTCAAAGTCATGGGTTAAATTCTCAGTACTGCCTGGAAATCTACATAATTTGTTAAGATAAATTGAAAGTAATACTGATGATAAGTTGCAAAGATAATTTGACAGACTAAAAATAAGTTTTTATAATTTTACTCATTTTCAAATATTAAATCATGTTATAGAGGATCCACATGGCAGTTTAAAAGAGACACAAGAACCAAGTTTATGAAATAAATCACTGTTGATTATACATTAAATGAAAAAGGAAATATCATAAATTATTATAAAAAGGTAAAGTAATATTTAGATAGTCATTAAATTCTTTATTTATGCTACAGACAAGAAAGAAATAGGAGTCATTATGTAACTCACTTCACACTATATGGACATATTAATTTCACAAAAATTTCATTATCAAATATGTACAACTTATAAACTTTTTGAAAACATGATGAAAATTTATTTAACATTTAAGAGAAATATTTATGTTTAGATGTAAGGTAAAAATGAAAATACTAAAACAAAAACTTTGCAGGTAAATAAATTTTAAAAACCATAAAGTAAAAAAGAGTAAGCAAAATTGTAAAACAAAATTGAATACTAGGGGCCAGCGATATAGTTCGGTGGTATAAGTGTATGCCTGGCAAGCTCAAGGTCTTAAGTTTTATCCACAGTACTCTAAAAAAAAAAGAAAGAAAATTGAAAATTAGTGAAAATTGTGCCACACGTATGGAATACAGTTAATGTTATGATTTATAATATATCCAAATATTATAATGGTATGTAAATGTGATTTTTATGAGTATATTTTTCCATAAA
>NW_004524818.1:972938-974365 GCF_000260255.1 Octodon degus | reverse complement strand
AATAACCAATCAAGCTAATTTATATTATTTTCATTATTTTGTTTAGATACTTTGAGGTTCCATATAATAAGAACTTTTATAGAAGTGTTAAATTCAAGTATATATTCAAAAGTTTATACACATTAACAAAATGTAAATCCAGCCAACATATAGACAATGAAATTAAGTAAATAATTTACAAAAAAGAGGATACAATATCCATAAACATATGTGGAAATATCCTCCTTAAGTCACTGAGTGAATATTTTATTGGAGAGGCAGAGAGTTTTTGATGATCAAATGAGTAGTAGTTGAAAACTTTGATAGTACATACACAGGATAGCCTGGATAATTGTACTGCTGATTTCTACTGTTCTATTGAAAGGAACAGTTAATGCTTACTTTCTTTTTATCAATTTTTCATGCTTATATTGGGTAATCTTAACAACTACTGTGAAGGCAACAGTATACAATATAAAAACCATTGTTGAATTCCTATCATTTTGCTTAGTGAAATTCTATATAGTTTCTAATGTTTTCTTTTTTAAATATTTTATTCTTTTTACAAAATCGAAAAAAATTGTTGGCAGTGAGTATTGTGACAGTCTATCTAACTTACAATATGGATGGTTATCTGCATTAAAATAATTCTTTTACCAATAAGCAGCTGTGCTCATACGAATGACACTTAAAGATGTTCAGGTCGTAATGCCTGGAATTGATGGAATAATGCTTTATTCTTTAAATGATCTTTGCAGACATAATATAGGGCCACAGAGGAAAGTGACTGATGGTGTAGTATGTGCTAAGAAGAGTCACATGGAGAGACAACATTCTCTTGGGCTTTCAAAGAGAGCACAGTGGTCAAGCAATGGCCGTTACACGCACACATGGCTGACACTGACAAAGGATCTACAAAGTGTGATACAGGGTTTCAGGATAAATGCTGAGGGTATTTGACTGACCTTGTCAGATAAAAAAGTTAAATTTCTTATTATGTAGGTCTTGCTTTATCTTGGTCTTAATTATTCAGCAGAAAAGTATGACAACGAAGTATAAAAAGTACAGCCATATTAATATGCTGAGCTGTAGAGGGTTCAAGGCAATAACTTCTGACATGACCAGTCTTACTGAAAACCCACTACTATTATGGACTATTGGAATATATTGGATTCCTTTGCTGAATTTACACACCTAAGATATTTAAATGACAAAGGAATACCCTTCTCTGACAATGATAAACAAAAAAGGGAAAAGCAAATGAACAACCATTTTGCATCTGTATATTCAGAATAGTGAGGATAGATATACAACTACATTCTCTTAATTCAATTAAAGGAGAGTTTTATTTTAATAGTGTTTGTAGAAAGGATATCATCTCTGCATCTTGTACAATGAAAAAAAAAACACTAAGAAAACAGTATGCAATGTATAAATTATTGAAACTA
>NW_004524818.1:969787-972288 GCF_000260255.1 Octodon degus | reverse complement strand
AGGTGATAAGGTTATAACTGCACCAAAGCTCTACAACAAAGGTCAGAAGACAGTGCTACACAAAATGACAACAAGAAGGAGCAAAATGCAATCTCAGACCCCAAGTCCACCCATAACAAGTGCAGAGGACACTAACACAGAACAATTTGGGAACAACACAGCTGAAATCAATGAATCAACAGCTTCTGAAATGAAGAAACAACTTCAGAAAGGTAAAGAGGAACACAGATTGAAAATTAAAAAAGAAATCCCTGAATTAATAGCATCTGCAGTAAAGAATCAAATGCAGAAACAAATGGAGGAAACCCAATACCCACAAAGAACAAGTGCAGAGGAAACTGGCTCAGCTCAAATGTATGAATTAATAGTGTCAATAGTAAATAAGCAACAGCAGAAAGTTATAGAGGAAGTGAGATCGGAATTTTTTTCTGAAATAAAAAAAGAATTCTCTGAACTCATAGAACCTCAAGTAAAGAATCAACTACAGAAATGTAGTGAGAAAACTCAACCTGAAAAACAATGCAGTAAAACAATTAATAACTACTTCTAAAAAAGACATTCATAAAAAAATAGAGATTAGAAAAATGACAGAATCCTTCAATAAGCAATACAGGAAAGCAATAGAACGCATGAAGCAGAGTCAAAGACATATAGAGGAACTTAAAATCTCAATCACAAGCTTGCAAAAATGTTTGAGTGAAAGTAAATCCAGAGTTTCAGATTTTGAACACGCTGGTGAAGATAGGGAAAAGGTAAGAAAAGATCTCTTAAAAACAACTATGATGCAGGAAAAAATAATTCATCACTTGCAAGACGATGCAAAGATGAACAATGTGAGACTAATGGGTATCAATGAGAAAGGAGGAGTCCGTACAAATGACATTAAAAAAATATGGGTAGAAGTAATAGCAGAAAACTTTCCAAATATGAGGAGACAATCTGATATTCAGGTAACAGAAGCATACAGAACTCAAAGTAACCTCAAACTAATTAAAAACAAATTGAGACATATAATACTCAAGATCCCAGAAAATCAGCACAAGAATATTTTACTGAAAGCCGCTAGAGAAAAGAAGCAGATCACAATCAATGGAAAATGCACCAGAATTACAACTGATTTCTGTTCACAAACCATGAACTCAGGAAGAGCAGGGAACAGAGTACTTCAAGTCCTCTATGAAAACAAACTCCAACCCACACTATATACCGTGCACAACTATCAAGTTTGATGAAGAAATGAAATACTTCCACTAAAAAGAACAAATAAGAATTTCATGGTGACAAAGCCAACCCTACACAGGCTACTGAAAGATGTTCTAGAGAGGGGCCAAAATGATCAGAGCTCCATGAATGATATCAGGAGCAAAGAACTAAAAAGCACAAACAATTAAACACAGGAGAAAAAGGACTAAACGACAACATGTAAATAACATTTCAATCATAATTCAATACATGTCCATTATAACGATCGATGTAAATGAACTCAATTCACCAATTCAGAAAAATGGACCAGCACAGTGGATTAGGATACAAAATCGAACAATATGCTGTATAGGAGAAACACATTTAACTCATGAACAACTTCATAGACTGAAACTCAATGGATGGAAAGCAACACTATACACCCCAGCACTTCAGAAAAAAGCAGAGGTAGAAATCTTACTCTCAGAGAGTCTCAACTACAAACCAAGAAAAATAAAGAAGGCTACTATACACTCATTGGGGGAAAAATACAAGAAGAAGAGGTAACACTCATAAATAACTACGCACCAAAAATGGGCGCACCCAACTATATAAAGCAAATCTTAATGGAACTGAAAAATCTAATATCAAATACCACAATGTTAATAGGAGAACTTAACACCCCCTTATGCCAAAAAGATATTTCAACCAAACAAAAAATTAGCAAATAAATAATAAAACTGAACCAGAGCTTAAAATAAATGGTCTTGGTGGACATATACAGAGTGTTCACCCAAACACAGCTGAATACATATTTTTCTCAGCTGCACATGGGTCATTTTCTAAAATAGACCACGTGCTGGTACATAGGTCATGCTTAAGTATATGCAAGAAAACAGAAATTATCCCATGTATATTAGCTGATCACAGTGCAATGAAACTGTAAATAAATGACAAAAGAAACCAGAAAAACACAGTATACATGGAAATTAAATGACACCATACTGAGCAACCAATGGGTCACAGATGAAATTAAACAAGAAATTCCACAATATGTAAAATTCAATAAAAATTCAAAGACAACTTATTGAAATATATGGTATATGTTGAAAGCAGTTCTCGGAGGGAAATTCATAGCTGCGAACTGAAACATTAGTAAAAGAGAATGGGAACAAGTAAATACACTAATGTTGCACCTTCAACAACTGGAAAAGGAAGAACAAAACGACCAAAGAGGCCAAAGATGGGAAGAAATCATAAATCTTAGAGCAGAAATTAATTCAATTGAGATGAAGAAAACAGACCAAACAATTAAGGAA
>NW_004524818.1:951516-968429 GCF_000260255.1 Octodon degus | reverse complement strand
TCACCACTCTTATTCAATATAGTTCTGGAATCATTAGCTACAGCCATTGGACAAGAGAAAGAAATAAAAAGAATAAGAATACGTAAAGAAGAAGTTAAATTATCATTATTTGCAGATGACATGATACTTTACTTAGAAGACCCAAAAAATTCCACCAAGAAGCTACTAGAATTAATACAGAAATTAAGTAACATAGCAGGATACAAAATCAATACCCAAAAGTCAATAGCATTCCTCAACAAAACAGCAAACACACTGAGAGGGAAATTATAGAAACAATACCTTTTACAATACCACCAAAAAATGAAATACCATGGAATTAATCTAACTAAAGAAGTCAAAGTACTTTTCAAAGAAAATTATAGTACTCTTAAAAAAGAGATCGAAGTGGATTTCAAAAAATTGAAAGATATCACATCTTTTTCAACCATTCCTCAGGTGATGGGCATCTTGGTTGTTTCCAAGATTTGGCTATCACAAATTGTGCTGCTATAAACATAGGCACACATATATCACTATGATATGATGTTTTCAGATCCTCTGGGAAAATTCGCAGTAGAGGAATAGCTGGTTTAAATGGGATTTCCAGTCCAACTTTTCCAAGGAGTCTCCATTATGATTTCTATAATGGTTGCACCACTGCAACTCTTGTTGTATAGGTCCTGCTTTACCTTGGTCTTAACCAGCCAGCAGAAAAGTATAAAAACAAAATATAAGGAGTAAAGCCATGGTGTTATGTTGAGCTGTAGGGGACTCAGGTCAACAATTTCTGACATTGCCAGTCAAGCAGAAGACCCAATACTATTATGGGCTACTGGTCTCTTTTAGAATATTTTGCTGAGTTTACACACCTATAATAATCAAATAACGGAACTTAACAACAAAAAGGGGATACTGATGAATGTCCATTTTGTATCTGTGTATTCAAATGGCTGGAATCGATATACAGTTGCATTCTCTTAATGAATAGAAGTATTTGTTCTAATGGTGTATGTAAGAGGGCTAACATGTCTGCATCTTGTACAGCAATTAACCACCAGGAAGAATATATACAATTTGTTAATTATTGAAACTGTCCTACTGGTTTGGTTTGAAACTGTCTCATTCCTATTTGTTTCTCAATAAATTTATGGAAAAAATAAAATAAAAAAATAAAAGTTATTCCATGCTCCTGGATAGGAAAAACCAACATTGTGAAGATGACCATACTCCCAAAATTGCTATACAGATTTAATGCAATGCCTATCACACTACCACCAACATACCTCACAGAGCTAAAGAAATCATTCCTAAAATTTATTTGGAACCAGAAAAGATGAAGAATAGCAAAGGTTATGCTGGGAAACAAATACAAGGCCAGAGGCATTACAATTTCTGACTTGAAATTATACTACAAGGCTACTGTGATAAAAATCAACATAGTACTGGCAAGGAAATAGACCTGAGGATCAATGGAATTCATTAGACGATGCTAAAGCCCCAGGAAAACACTCAGACACCTTATCTTTGACAAAGAGACCAAACATACTCACTGGAAGAAAGCCTATTTAACAAACGGTGCTTGAAAAACTGGCTCTCTATGTCCCAAAAACTAAAACTGGATACAGGTTAATCACCATTCACTAAGCTAAAGTCAAAATGGATTAAATATCTAAACATTAAAAGAGAAACACTAAATCTCCTGGAAGAGAAAGTAGGAGGAACTCTTGAAGACATAGGGGTAGGCAAAGAGTTCATGAACAAAAATCAAATCACATGGGAAACACTTGAAAGAATTAACAACTGGGACCTGCTATTATTGAGAAGTTTTTGATGTCAAAAGGAATGACCTGGGCTGGTGAGATGGCTCAGTGGTCTAAAGCACCTACTTAGAGCAAATTTAGCAAAGCACAGGGACCACGGTTCAATCCCCCAGCACCACGTGCCTGCCAGCCCCGCCCCCTGGTGGGCTGAGCTGGCCACACACATACATACACAAATAAAATAAAAATTAAAAAAAAAAAAGAGGAATGACCAACAAAGTGAAAAGGACAGCCCACAAATTCGGAAAAAATCATGACAAATAAGTACTCAGATGAAGTTCGGCTCTCTAGAATTTATAAAGAACTTAAAAACACTACGGCCTCAAAATTCAAAGACTCAGTCCAGAAATGACCATCCAAGATGAACACACACTTCTCAGAGGATGAAATTAAAGAAGTGAATAAATACATGAAAAAATGCTCCACGTCACTAGCCATCCGTGAAATGACAATTAAAACTACATTGAGATATCATCTCACCCCTGAAATGGCTATCATGAAGAAATCAGCTAGCAATAAATATTGGAGAGGCTGTGGGGAAAAGGGAACCCTCCTTCACAGCTTTTGGAAATGTAGCCTGGTGCAACGGTTATGGAAATCAGTGTGGAGACTCCTTAAAAAACTTAGACTTGAAATCTCATTTAATCCAGGTATTCCTCTACTGGGAATTTTCCTGGAGGATCTGAAAACATGATATCATGGTGACATATGTGTGCCTATGTTTATAGCAGCACAATTTGTGAGAACAAAATCTTTAAAACAACAGAAATTCCCATCACCTGAAGGATGGATGAAAAAGATGTGGTATTTTCATATAATTGAGTATTATTCAGCTATTAAGAATGATAAACTCGAAGCCTTTCCATTGAAGTGGATGCCACTTGAAGATATACTCATAAGTGAAATAAACCAGACACACATCTGTAAATGTCATATAATTTTCCTAGTATAAGAACTCAAAAGAACAAATACAAATAGAAAGGTATAATGCAACCAAAATTAAAGGAAGAACTTGAGAACTATACAATGAAAAGGGAGCAAGGAGAAGAGCTGGGAAACATGACAGGGGGCAAGCCATACATTTCTATGTAGAAGATGGGTAAGGCAATGATCCTGAGAATCTTCAGAAGATTTTCGCATCTACCAGTTAATTGAACTGATTCTCACCCTGACTACCTATATATACTGACATCTGTGAACTAAGCAACAGCACTGAAGACGGCAATTTGTAATAGTAGGTTCATTTTTGCAGTGTCTGTCATTGTGGGTCTTCTGAATAAGAGCTGCTTGTCATGACATGCTAGTTGCTGCCATGGTGTCTTTTGGGGAGATGATTGTTCAAAAAGAAGGGGGTGGTGAATGAAGGCAGGAGACAGGAAAAGGAATATTGTAGGACTCTCCTGCTACAAGGTTGTACATGGTTAGATTTCCAGACTTATGTGTAAATGTAAGAATTATATAATTCTTTATACCTATTTTTAAAATGTATTTTAATTTTTACATGATTTTTCATCATATTCGGTATGGACATAAACTTCAACATATCAATATGTGATGAAAGATACCTGTTCCATGTTATTCCTAAGATGTTTGATATTCAGACAGATAGTGAGGTTAAGATTAACAGTCTAGGTTGCATGGTAATAACAATAAGCTTCTCTTCTGGAGGGTTAACAACCTAAGTTTGCAGACCAAAATTATAAAAGAAGGAGGGCCGCAAAGTAGGCCAACATTTTGGCCCTAGCCTTCCAAGCTCAGTTAAGTTTCAGGACATATGAGATCTTGTACTGTAAAGTCATGTAACTCTGTAGTGTCCCAAATTTTCTGATCAAGATTATTGGACCAAAGAGGAAAATGATCAATGATGTAGAGTGTGCCTAAGGAGATTCACATGGTGATAAATCATTCTCTCAGTTTTTCACAGAGAGCACTTTGACCAAGCAATGGCCGTGACTCATCCACATGGCTGACACTAAATAACGATCTGCAATCTGAGGTACAGGATCTCAGGTTAAATCCTGAGGGTGTTTGACTGACCTTAGAGATACAAAAGCTACAACTTTTGTTGCATAGTTCTTGCTTTATCTTGGTCTTAACCATCCAGCAGAAAAGTGTAAAAACGAAGTATAAGAAGTAAAGCCATCGTGTTATGGTGAGCTGTAGGGGATTCAAGTCAACAATTTCTGTCATTGCCAGTCAAGCAGAAGACCAAGTCCTATTATGGAGTAGTGGACTCTTTTGGGATATTTTGCTGAGTTAACACACTTATAATATTCAAATGATGGAACTAAACAAAAAATGGGATACAGATGAATGTCCATTTTGTATCTGTGTATTCAAAATTGTTAGGATAGATATATAGTTACATTCTCTTAATGAATTGAGAGATTTATTCTAATAGTGTTTGTAAATAGGATATCATGTCTGCATCTTGTATAGCAAATGACCACTAGGAACAGAGTATGCAATGTGTTTATTTTAACTGTCCTACCATTTTGATTTGAAACTCTCATTGCTATTTATTTCTCAGTAGAATTATGAAAGAAATAAAATTTAAAAAAATAAATAAAATAAAATACATCTTCTAAAAAACAAATAAAGGGTACTGACCATATCACAGGGAAATTATGCTAGATAATCCCCATGTAAACCCTTAGAAGAAGAGAATATTCTTAGTGGTGTCAGAAGTTATGAGGCTGAAGAAGTTACAGATTATTAGCCTGAAATTTAATTCAATTTGAAGATGGTTGAGAAAAGCCACAAATCAAGAAATGTGACATCCCAATAGAAAAATCCAGTCAATGCCAGCATCACACTCTAAACCCAGTTCTAAAAGCATGAAAGCAAAGAATTTAATGCTATAAAAATTCTCTGTGAGAAAACAGGCACAATCGCCCCATATTAATTTAATTTTACTCTGTGGGACTGGAGACAAACTTCTGATCCACAGAACTGAGAAAAAATAAATCAACCTAGTATTAAGATATTAAATGTATGATAATTATTTACAGAAGCCTTGTAAAGTTTTTACCTACTAGGACTATATTTCAATGATCTTTAACCTGCCTTGTGACCTTGAGCAAATAAAATTTCCAGTCTGGTTTCAATGTCTTCACCTAAACATTATATGTGCCAGGCCATTTAGGTTTATCTCTAATATTATTGTATCCTGGGGCCAAAGACATAATGGGACACACATGAAGTATTCTTGCATATTTAAGAGATATAAATCACTATCTGATGAAACCCATTCTGCAAGCCAGCAATAGCATAGTACATTCTCATAATCAACATTGAAATTTATATGAACAGGTTTAGTGGTAGCTGGAAAAAGTATCAGAGACAACTAGTTTGCTATCATTTTTATCTAGGTCTTATTAATATAATTTTAAATTAAGTAATAAAATGTTATATATTTGTTTAATAATTTTAGTGTTACCTTTATTTCAGGAAAGTCACAAATCATGCTATGATGTACTTATCATGTTTTTTGTGGTCTTTTTACAATGTGATCAGACTAGACAATCTTATTTAGTACTTTTGTGTCTTGTATTATTTCTTATTTTAGATTGTTTAGTGGTACATAAAATTTATGTATTACTGATAGAATGTAATGCTTTGATTTATGTGGACATTGTTTAAAGCTTAAATCCAAATAAATAGGATGTTTATTGAACTGATCACTTATTTCTTTGCAGTAAGTCCATTACAAATACATTCCTGTAGCTATTTTTATATATATGATGTATTATTAACTGTATTCACCTTTATATGCCATGGAGCAGCAGAATTTATTTCTCCTATCAAATTTTAGCAATTTCCCTCTTCCAGACTCACCATCATTTCTGCTAACTGCTATTCTACTCACAATTTCTGGGAGATCAGCTTTTGAAAAAAATATTCCATATGAATGAGATCCTGCAGTGTTTTCCTTTCATTGGCTTATTTCACTTAACACAATATTTAGGCCATCTTTCTGAAGAATAAAAAAAATATTTATTATCCTATTCATGGTTGAAAAGTGCTTTGTTGCATTGATATAACACGTTTTAAAGCAGTTCATCCAGTGATTGGCATTTGTTTTGAATCCATGTAGTAGCTCTTACGAATAGTGTTGCAATAAACACCGGGGTGCATATGTCTTTAACATATTGATTTCATTTCCTTTGGATATATGTTCAGCTGTGGGATCACTACATCATATGGGACATCTATTTTTAATTTGTAACTATTTTGTAGTATATCAACTAACTTATATGTAATAGACAAGAAATATTGTGTCTCTACTTTCTAAACAGCATTTGTTATTGCTTTATATTTCAATAAAAGCCATTCTAACTGGGAAGAGGCATCGCATTGTTGTTTGTCCAACCCAATCCAATGTTTTACAAAATTTCTCCCTAGTTTCGCTCTAATAGTTTCTATACCTATGATTAAAATCTAATATATATATATATATATATATATATATATATATATATATGAGAGAGAGAATGAGAATAGTGGTCTTTAGTAAGATTATACAAAAATATAAAACTTTGAAAATTAATTGCTATGTAACATGTGATATTTAAATATTTAACAATGTTAATCATCACTAATTATTATGGAAAGTCATATGTAATATTTTTGATAATGTATATAACATGCCATACACAATGATTACAATTGCTCTATTTGGGGAGGTTACTGGAGAATAAATACAGATAGTTGAGCATCATTTTCAGTTGTATATCTTTTTATTTACCATATGAATCATTCATACATACCAGTCATATAGAACTATATTGTATAATTTTAATTAAACTGATACATTCTATTTGCAAATATATTAATTTTTTGTATTTTTTTATGGAAGGGTCTACACGGTGTTCAGGTCTCACTACTAGATCCGACTTGTAGTGATCTGCCTGTTTACAGTCTCCTAAGAACTGGGATTACATGTGCACACCACCACGCATAGTCTTAATTGCCTTTTCAGCTCACCCCAGGGGCGGTGATGGCACAGCAGGCCCAGGGATCAAACCTCTGGCCTCTGCGCCTGCTTGCAGGCAATTTAAAAATGTATTAAGATTTTAATAAGCAACTCACATATATGTTGTTATCAATATTAAGAATAGCATCAAGTTTAATTCATTTTATATCTATACATTTGTATCTACAAATACAAATTTAAGGAATAAGAATATTTCATGTTGAAAAAAGTTGCTTAAGTTCTTTATGAAAATGTCACATATATCATACTATTTTATGAGTGCCACACTGAGATGCAGAGCAAGAGAATATGTGTACACCTTTATTACAAGATACTACATCACCCTGATAGAATCGTTTCAATCATGCTGTTCAAGAGGGATTATTTGATAAGATCATAGATTTGGCTTTTTTCACACTTGTATATATTCATAGCTTAAATCCTACCTACATTCTTAACTTATACCACTGCAGTATGTTGTGAATGTCATAACCACAAAATATTCCTAGTATTGACCTATTCATATTTTGCATTAAGAATAAGACATAAGAAAAATGTTCTGTTACCTGGGAATAAGGACATCTTTCCATTTTCTGTTGTTCTCGTCAATCTTTTTTCTTTTTTGCAGTTTTCACAAATAGGTTTTACATGTCCTTGTTTAATTAAATTTTATGTTTTCAAAAATTGTTGATGTTATTGTGTGTGGTATTGTTTTCCTAATTTCTTTCCCTTTGAGTTTATTATTAGGGTACATGAATGTTACTAGGTATTAATTTGGTGTGCTGCTGTATTGCTATGGTTGGTTATTAATTCTAAGAAGTTTTGTTGAGGATTTTTGGGTCTTTTATGTAAGAATATCATATTGTCTGCAAACAAAATTAACTTTATCTTTTTCTTTTCTATACATATCTCTTATTTCTTTTCCTTGTCTAATTGCTCTGGCTAATGTTTTGAGTACTGCATTGAACATAATTGATGATAGAGTGCATCCTTGTTTTCTTTATTTTAGAGAGAAAGCTTTAAGTTTTTCCACATTTAATATGGTGTTGCCAGTTGATTTGTGATAAAAAGCTGATAGATTCATACAAAGTCTTTCTATACCAGTTTTCTTCAGGGTTTTTAATATGAAGGGATGCTAGATATTGTCAAAAGTTTCTTCCAAATCTATTGATAGTTTCATGTCATTTATATCTGTGCTGCTGGATAGGGAGAATCAGCATTTTCAAAATATCTGTACTTCAAAAACTGCTAAATAAATTCAATGAAATCCTAATAAAATACAACATTATTCCTCATAAAAGTAGAGAAAACAATCCCAAAATCCATGTGTAACTAGAAGAGACCTAGAATAACAAAATTCTGGATGACAAGAGCAAAGTATGGGACATCTCAATATCTGCCTTCAAGTTATACTACAAAGCAACAATGATAAAAGTGTGACTATATTGGCACAAAACAGGCATGTAATCTGAACAAAGTAGAAGATACAGAATCATTCCCAGACAAATTGAGCCACTAAATATTGAGGAACAGGGCCAAGAATATATTTTAGAGAAAAGATAGCCTATTCAATAAATGATTCTGAGAAAGTTTGAAGTTGGATTCATATCTCTCACAATCTACTATACTCAAAACAAGCAGATCACATTATCAAATCACATATCTAAATATTAAAGCAAAAACAATTAATCTATTGGAAAAATGATATAGGTAAAAAGACATGATGTTGGGCCAGTCAAATAGCTCAGCTGATTAAAGCACCTGCAAGCAGGTGCAGGGGCCAGGGGCTCGATCCAGGCCTTGCCTCTGGTTCATGCTGAGATGGCAAAAGAGACTGGGTGTAGTGGCATGGGCCTATAATCCCAGCTCTTGGGAGGCTTTAAACAGTCTGACCACTATGAGTCCAATCTAGTAGTGATACCCTGAGCACCCTGTAGACCTTTCCCTAAAATACAAATAAAAATAAAAATAAAAATAAATAAATAAAAAAGACTTTATATCATAGATATAGGCAGACTTTCAGAACAAAACTACTAACTACCCACAACATAGAAACACCAAAGTACAAATTGGATCATACCAAGTTGAAAAGCTTCTGTTCTGCAAAAGAAATAATCAGTACAATGAAGAGATAAATTACATAATTGGAAAATTTCTAGCTATTCTTCAGAAAGATAAGCACTTTCTAGAATATGTAAAGAAGTAAAAATTTAGACCACCTGAAATAAAAGCCCTAATCAAAGAATAGACAAGCAAAATGAGTAGACATTTCTCCTAAGAATAACTAGAAATAACCAATAAACATATGAAAAACTGCTCAATAAGTTTTGTGATTAGAGAATTGAAAATGAAAACAACACTAATGTTTCATCTTACACAAAGGAATGGAAAGCATAAACAATACAATAACAACAAATACTATCATGGTTGTTGTATAAAAGGAAACTTCCTACATTATTTGTGCTAATGTAGGACCACAGTGAAAATCAGTCTGAAGTCTTCAAATAATTAAATTAGAAATTTGATTAGAACCAAATATTTTCCTTCTGCATATTTTCGCTATAGTTAATGGAATAATATTACAGTACTGCATGGATAGCAAGATGTGTAGAAGCATAATTCATAACAATTAAATTGTAATAGCAGCCCATATGTATATCTGTTGATAAAGAAGATGTGGTATTTTTACATAATAAATACTACTCAAGGGCCAACCAGACAGCTCAGTGGATTAAAGCACCTGCTTAGGCAGACACAGGGACAGGGATTTGATCCCGGCTTGCAATGTGAGCCCTATCCCTGGGGCACACTGAGATATTGACTGAGATTAAGAGTAGTGGGGCATGCCTATAATCCCAGCATTTGGGAGACTGAAAACAGGAGATTAACTACAAGTCTGATATGCATGGTAAGACCCTGTAGACCCTATACTAAATGCAGAAGAAAAAAAAGAGAATTGATAAATGCCACTCAGCACTAATGAAGAATAAATCTGAGATATTTTAGAAAAATTTATGTATTTGAAAAATGTAATCTTGAAGGAAATAAAATAGAAACAAAAGCTTAAGTATTAAATGATACCTCTCATTTGAGTAAGAAAAAGCACAAAGAGCAAAATAAAGAATCTATAGAAGGAGGAAGAGAGATAAATACTTTGGAAGTGGGTAGGGATTTGTAAGACTGAGGTTGAGGGGCTACAGAGGGAAGGGGAAATAAAAAAGTTGTAAGATGTGTCATGTACACATACCAAATACAATGAATGCAAATATTATGACAATAAATATAAGCTAAGAAATATATTTTTGTTCTTGTTTTGAAACTCTTTGTTATGTACACTGTCACTTGTTACTCTGATTTTATCTTCGTTTTTGCTATTTGATTTTACTCTATAAATTTAAGAAATAAAAAAACACATTTTAAAAAAGGAATAATGAAATAGGAAAGATGATTTAAAGGTGGAGGGAATGAGCTAGGAACATAGAAGAAAGGGACTAAAAACCATGAAGCTGTATTATGCACATGTACCTACTCTCTAAATGAGTATAGGGCTGGAGAAATAGTTCAGTAGCTCTGAGTTCTACTCCCAGTATTGAACAGATAAATAAATAAAAATTGATAAAATAAATGTAACCTTCATGTACTGCAAAAGTGCACTAACAAAACAAAATTTCAATAAAGAAGAAATGTTTTCCTGAGTCCTAAAGAATATCGTTCTTATGTAGGAAGCTTGAATGTCTGTATCTGACATACTGGCTCTACAACTGTCTTTCACCCAAGAATACTGATGATGTCATGGTTTGGGTTTTATTCAAGGGGATCAATATAATACAGGACACATTTTGTAATAGTATTTTATAATGAATCACCCAAGTATCATATAAAAGAAGTGCAGAAAATCTGTCCACACGTATAAACACAAAAGATTGCAGCTGAGTGCCTACATCCTCATATCCTGCATGAATCCAGCTGAAAGCCTAGAGATCTTTACAATGCATCCGACAAGTCTAACTCGACGCCTAGAGTCCACAACAAAATCTCATGCAAGTCCACTTCACAGATCTGTGTTGGAAAGTTCCAAAGGTCAGTGGTGGAAACTAGGAAGTCTATGCCAGTAAGATAAAAGATTTGTGCTAGCAAGATGAGGGATCTGAATTAGAGCTAGGAAGCAATGCTCAATGTGAGCACTAGAGCTCCACCAAAAGTACCCCAGCCATCCTAAGCAACAGTGAGGTCCTGAGCTCCTCCAGTGATAAGAAAAGCTGAGTTCCCATTAGGAAAGCCAATGAGACAAGCTTCTCCAAATCCCTGAGCAATGCACCATCTTCCGCTCTGGATCAAGGAAGTGATGGTCAAGATGATGACCCAAGCTTGTCCAAAGTTTATCAGGAAAGCCAGCATGACAAGGTCTTTCAGGAGAAAGCCCGAGAGTACTCGCAGCTTACAACAGCTCCAACAGCTTCTCCAAACAGCATCCCTGACACTGTTCCAGCAACTTCTCCTGTTCTGCCCTTATGCTGCTGGCAACAACCTTCATGTGGGCCTCCCACAACCAGCACCATGCTAGTTTATTTCAGCTGGGTATAGTAAGTTGATCACCTGTTAGAAATCCACTATAGATAGTAATACTCTGCAAAATTTTTGAAATTATAATGAATTAGCCTTTATTTATTCAGTATTTTTAAAAATGACAAAAACAAATTTTATTAGTACAATACATGTGGTGGATTGCCAACTAGTGGTTAACTTGTTACACCCAGATGAATTGAACAAGGGAGGTACTGGGTGTGTGAAGCCCACCTGAGGATGGTTGGCTGTAGAATAAGAAACAGAACTGGAGAAAAGATGGTGGAAGCTCTTAGGAAGCTGCTTGAAAGCTAGTGAGGACGTCTTTGAAGCTCCTGGTTCTCTTGGGCTATTCTGCTGGGTGAATTTGTCATGCTGGCTTTCCTGATGAACTTGGCTGTTCTCATGTGGAAAGAGGAACTTTAGGCCTCATTATCACTGAGAATGGCTGTGGTTTATCTTAGGGAGATTGCTTGGGTCTTTATCTCGAGCTTAGCTTCTTGGCTCCAGTGGGGAAGATGGTACACTGCTCAGTCTCCTGAAGAAGCTTGTCACATTGGCTTTAGTGATGGGCACTTGGCTTTCTTCATCTTTAAAGTATCTCTGGACCTCACTGTTGCAGAACATGGCTATTACACTTTTGAGGGGAGCCCTGGTTCTTATCTTTAGCATTGCATCCTAGCTCCAGTTCAGATCACGCAGCCTGTTAATACACATCCTTCATTTCCAGTAGCACAGACTTTCGAGCTTTCACCACTGAACTTTGGGCCTTCCTGGCACAGATCCATGACAAGTGCCTGCATAAAACTTTGTCATTAATGCTAGGCCTCCAGTTGGTCTCATGGAGGCACATCATTACAGGCTCTAGGTCTTCAGTGAGACTCTTGTAGGATATTGGGTCCAGGCCACTGGTGGAATCTTTGATGTTTAGTGTATAGGCAGATTTTCAGCACTCTCTTTGTATATGATGCTTTAGGTGACTATTATCTTTTTGTGTTTTTTTTTTTTAACTCAAGCCTTTGTGCTTGCCAGGGAAGCGCTTATTCCACTGAGCCATCTCCCCAGCCCTAGGTGACTATTATAAAATAATCTTATAAAATATGTGCCCTATCCTGTGTTGTTCCTCTTGCAAAACTCCAAACTATGACAAGACATAAAGCCATTTTATGAGAAAAGTGGGTCTATTTCTCCTAAATTTGAATAAAATTCAAATGGAATTTAAGACCCTAGTTAAACAAAATCAAGTTCATCTTTATTTTCCAATTAGAATCTATAGCCCAAATTCTAGTGGAAATTATTTTCTCTCAGCATCAGAACTCAAAATCAAGCAAGAAATAGTAGGCACTGAGTCAAGTGTGGTCTAGTCATTTTATCAATTTTTGTTTATCAGTGATATATTAAGCTAAGGACAACAAGTAGAAATTTTACGAAAATGTAAGTTTCTCTCAAATAATGGAATTTAGTACTTGAAACAAAATAATTTTCTACACATTAACTGCCCTATTTCTCAGGGCAGTTAATTTTTTATTGCTTTTTTATGTATTTGGTGCAGGATTTCACTACACAGCTCAGTTTCATAGTGGTCCTCCTGTTTGGGGGCCCTGCTGGTTAGCTCAGTTGTTTAAGTGCCTGATTATGCAAATGCAGTCATCACAGGATATGGCCATTAGATCTCCAGCTCCACCTGCCTTACCAGACCCTCCCTTAAGGCAACCTGAGCCAGAAAAAGAAATCCTCCTGTTTTCAGCCTCCCCAACGCTGAGATTACAGGTGTGCGCCACTATGTCCAGACTCAGTGGCCAGCTCAGTGTGCCAGGAGGTGGGGACGGGTGGTGTCTGTGTTATGTATGACCATGAGATCAGGATTCGATTCCCCTCCCACCTCATCCGTGGGTTCACTCCCACCCATCCCTGCACTTGCTTAAGCAGGCACTTAGTCTGTTGAGCTATCTGGCTGGCCAAGTAATTATTTTGATAAAGGAATGGGAACAGACTACAGCAAAAACCAAAATAAAATAAAATTATCATATAAATTCATTTGCTGAAAAGTGCTAAATAAAACAGAAAAAATGAGAGCTAAGCTTTTTGTAGAATTTTAATTAAGTTTGACAGCTGTTTCTTTGCAAGATTTGATCATTGTAATAATACATTGTAAAATGCTAATCCTTTTAACAGTATAAAAGGTTTCCACAAGTTAGGTAAAATTATCCTGATTTAAAATCATTTTTTAAAAATTAATATCATAATTTCTTCCCTTTTGCAATGACTATTATATAAACTGTTAAGAAAATGTAATTAAACTATTGGAATAATAAACCCATTTAAATATGATGAATAATCAAATTATATAATGACTGGTGGGAGAAGTCTAACATCTCTGTACTTGTTCTAATTTGAGCTCATTTACTGGATCACAAAGGCTTTTTAAAGTAAAAGTTAATTAGTCTCAATACCTACAGAAATCAAATTTAACATTAGGTTCATTCAATGCTTAATGGAACACTATTGGCAGTATAGAATAGTGATTAGATGGAAATTATTAGAGTAAGTGCATGTAATTTCTATTGAAACAACAAAAAATATACTTTTACCAACATCACAAAATTGCAGTTGTAAAAAGACCCTTGAAGTATAAAATTCTAAAGAAGCAGAATGGAAAAGCAGTATGATTACTCTGAATATATTACTTTGATCACGATTGCTATTTTTGATCAGGGCCTTTTGTGTTTCAACATGAATTTTTGTAGTTGTCTTCTGTTCTGTGAAAATACCAGATTTAAAGACACAGCTGCCTTTGCCTTGATTCTCAAATGAAATTTTGGACTTGGATATTTGGCCAAATTTGAAACTGTTGCAAACTTTGGGGTTTCAGTAATAGAAAGTGAGATCAATATAAGTTTTTAGAGGACCAGGATCATGATGCTACAGTTTGACTATGAGTGTGATTTATATGTCAATGGCTTGATCCCCTTCTTGCAGCACAGGCATATGCTATGGAATATATGAATAAGGAGCTTGGTGGAAGTCCTCCAGTAATGTCAAACATGACCACATGACTTATTGTAGAGCCCAGACATCTGCATTCTTTCCTGCCTAACTCCTGATGTACTCAGTTTTCTCCAATATTCCCTTTCTCTATCATGTGCAATTCTTATTAGAAGACCAAGCCTTTTTGGATGTCAGGTATCAGAAAGTTATTTGGTCATAAAAAAGAAGTTAATGATCTGTAGGTTATCACGTTGCTTGACACATCACAAAATCACAAAGACAACTATGACATGCTCTATATAATATGGGAAGCCTGAAGAATATGATAATAAAAGCAGAAGCAAAACTAATAGGAAGAGAAGGAGGGGAATGTTGTTTAAGGGTGGGTCATAAGGGGCATGAATATGACTAAAATATGTTATACACATTGAAATTCCCTAAAAAATATGAGCCTAGGGGGAAAAGTGGAGCGAGGAATGTAATGCAAGAGGATTAAAGCACGTCATGTGAATATGTAAATCTGACAAAATGAAAATTTTTAATCTGTACAACCAATACACACTAATAAAAACATGTGGCAAACAGTTTACTGGACACCACTAAGTGAGAAATTGTCTGCATTATGAATATTTTGAAAGTGGACGAAAAGAAATGGCACAGAAATCTATATAATGAAATAGTAGCTTTATGTATTTCAAATCCTAGGAAAATACAAATATCCAGATCTATGAATCTTAAAGTTTACTCAACCAAAATAAAGGCACTATTTTAGATTTATTATAATCTTTGTGTCAAATATTTGCAAAAAAGTATTTCTGAAAAGGGACAGATAACTGCTTGGACAATGGGATTCTGAGTCCGGATAAAAGGAAAATTAACAATAATAACAACAATATATCAAGAGAAGGGATGTCAAGAAAAACTTTCAAACACAGCAAAATTATCTTTGGAAAAATAGAGTGGTTGTAAAACAAACAAAACAAATGAAAATAGCAACAAATAATCACTACCAAACCAATCTTAAATGCAATGCTTACAGGAATCCTACAATGCAAATGAAAAGACATGAATAATTACTATGAAAACATGTGAACGTACAAGCTCTATAACAATAAATACTAAGAAAAAAGAAATACAAAAAGATACATCCCTTGAATATTTTCTGTACAGAAAACTACCAGACCACAAAAATGAGCAGTAAATTCAGAAATAAACAATAAATATACAAATAATCCGAAAACAATAAAATCCAGGTTATGTTTTTATATATCAATATTGATTGAATTCACTAGAATTAGAGTTTATACTGGGTGAATGTATAGAAAAATGAGACCCAAAAACAAGCTGTCTGGAAGAAACTAACTTCCAATTTATTTCACTTATCATTGTGGTCTCAAGGTGTGTCAGTTTTTCCAAAATTACTCAAATATAAGCTTTTTATGTTTTTGTATTACTGTATTGCGAATGTACAAAACACTTTAAAACTATTATCACATAATTTCTCTTCTATATGAGAAATCCTAATACAAATAATTTAAAGAACAAAATGAAGGATAGATGATATACAGGAAGGTAGGCTTTGTAGATATGGCAAGGGAAAAGACAGGTGAGGAGAGATGGGAGTAGGGGCAGGGGAAGGGGAAATGAAAAAGATTATGATGATATATGCTCATATAGCAATTTTCCATTATAAATACAGTGGTAACTTGGTTTACAAACTTCATTTGTTTCATGAGTTTAGGGCACATGAATGCATTTGTGTTTATGTGGGGAAGGTGGTAGAGGTTGTTTCTCACCCAATGCAGAGTTTATGAATGGAAGCAAAACTTTGTTCAATGGTTTCAATAACTAAAATGTTAGCAAACACAGGTGTTTGTGAACTGAGGTATTACTATGTATTCATTATAGGTCAATGATATGTAGTAATAAAAAAGTACCTTACTTGATTGCAGGAATACATATACTGAAAGTGAAAGATTGAAAAGAGCTATACCATACCAAAAGAAACCAAAGTAAACAGGAGTAGCTACACTTATAATAGGAGAAATAGACTTTAAGTCAAAATTTTTAAATAGAAGAACAAAAGACGTGATTTAATTATAAATCTTTTTTATTATTTTTTTTGTGGTACAGTACATTGAACTCAGGACCTTTGCTTGCCAGGCAAGAGCTTATTCTACTGAACTATCTCCCCAGCCCCAATTTTTTGTATCATAAAGATAAAATAACAACTATATGTATATGTGTAACCAAGACCTGAATATCCAATAATATAAGGTAAACCTTCTGAGATTATAAAAAAGAACATAAGGGCAGGCCAAATAGCACAGTGGATTAAAGCACCTGCTTAGCAGACTCAGGATGCAGGAGATTGATCCCCTGGCCTGCAGTGCCAGCTTTGCACCCAGAGTGCACTGAGATGGGGATTGAGACTGGGCTTGGTGGCCCATGCCTGTAATCCCAGCACTTGATAGACTGTAAACAGGAAGATCACTATAAGTCCACTCTACACAGTGAGACCCTGTACACCATGTCCTGAATATAAAAAATAATATAAGTTCTTTTTTTTTATTTTTTATTTTTTT
>NW_004524818.1:949070-950089 GCF_000260255.1 Octodon degus | reverse complement strand
AGAAGACCAGAATGACAGGCACTCCAAATATGAAACTACTAATACAGGTTATCATCTTCAGTGCAGTTACTTAGTTCACAGGTATCAGTATATATAGTTAGTCAGGGTAAGAATCTTTCCAGTTAACTGCTAGATCCAAAAATCTTCCTGAGATTCTCTGGATCATTGCCTTGCCCATCTTGTACATATAACTGTATGGCTTGTCACTTTCATGATTCCTAGTTCTTCTCCATTCACCCACTTATTTAGTTATTCCTCAAGATTTTGCTTTGTTTTTAATTATATTATCCCTTTTTATTTGTATTTCTTCTTTTGAGTTCTTATACTAGAGAAACTATATGATATTTGCACATGTGTGTCTGGTTTATTTCACTTATGAGTATATGTTCAAGTGGCATCCAATTCAATATAAAGGCTTTGAGTTTATCATTCTTAATAGCTAAATGATACTTCGTTGTGGAAAAATACCACATATTCTTCAACCATTCCTCAGGTGATGGGCATCTTGGTTGTTTCCAAGATTTGGCTACCACAAATTGTGCTGATATAAGCATAGGCACACTTATATCCCGATGATATGATATTATGAGTTTCTCCAGGAAAATTCTCAGTAGAAGAATAGCTGGTTGAAATAGGATTTCCAGTCCAACTTTTCTAAGGAGTCTCCACACTGATTTCCATAATGAATTGACCAGTCTACATTCCCACCAGCAATGGAAAAGGTTTCCTTTCCCCACAGCCTCTCCAACATTTGTTTTTTGTTGATTTCTTTATGATAGTCATTCTTTGTCTGGTGAGATGATATCTCAATGTGGTTTTAATTTGCATTTCACGAATGGCTAGTGATGTGGAGCATTTTTTCATATATTTATTGGCTTCTTTAATTTCATGCTCCATGCTCTGAGAAGTGTGTGATCATGTCAGATGCCCATTTCTGGACTTTGTAGTTAAATTTGGGGCCCTAGTGTTTTTTTAGTTCTTTATAAATTCCACAGAGCAGACTTTTGTCTGAATATTTT
>NW_004524818.1:938518-948970 GCF_000260255.1 Octodon degus | reverse complement strand
GGCGCAGGGTAGCAGGAAACTCTCCGCACACTCACCCGACCTGGGCTAGGACTGGCAAGAATATAAGTTCTGACATAATAATAGTCGAGATAATTAATATTGACTTTTATGAATGGAAAAATTATTCAAGCCAAAAATTCCCACACAAATTCGGATCAAATTATAGCAAAGACTAACTTGGCATAACATGAATTTACATAAGATTTTATTCAATGTCTGCCAAATATGTATTGTAGTCATCAGCACATAACTACTGCCCAGTATAAATTATATTTTCGACTACAAAAGCAATTTCAAAAAATTTAAAACCATAAAATTACACTATACATTCTTTTCTAATGGAATAAAACTAGAATTTGACAGCAAGGCAAAATTTGGAAAACATGTCACAGATATTTAGCTCAGCAGCACAGTGCCTACCTAGCAAGCAGGAGGTCATGAGCTCATTTCTAGGGGAAAAATGTGAAATGATAAACATATGGAAAATTAGAGGGCAGAAATGCATGGCAAAAAGTATCTGGCAAAAGAGATGGCAAAAGGAGCATTCGTATTAGTAAAGACATGCATTTAAAAATAAAATATTTCAAATAAGTCAATCATGCAACTAAAAGAACTGGAAAAGTTAGAAAAAACAAACTTAGTAGACAGATAAAATTAGTAAAACAAAAATCTGGGTAAAACAAATACATGGGAACTAAATAAATTCAAAACCTACATTTAGGGTATTAACAATAAGCTTCTCTTCTGCAGGGTTAACAACTTAATTTAGCAGACCAAAAATTACAGAAAACAGAGGACTGCAAGGAAGGCCAACATTTTGGCTCTAGCCTTCAAAGGTCAATTAAGACTCAGGACATATGTGAACTTGTACTATAACGTCATGTAACTCGGTAGTGTCCCAAATTTTCTGATCAAGGAGATTATTGGGTCAGAGAGGAAAGTGATCGATGCAGAGTGTGCCTAAGGAGAGTCTCATGGATAGAAAACATTTTCTCAGTTTCCCAGAGAGCAAACTGGCCAAGACATGGCTGTGACTCATCCACATGGCTGACAATGACAAAGGATCTACAAACTGCTATACAGGGTTTCAGGATAAGTGAGGAGAGGATTTGACTAACCTTATCAGATACAAAAGCTAAATTTCATGTTATATGTGTCTTGCTTTATCTTGGTCCTAACCATCCAGCAGAAAATTATAAAAACAAAGTATACAAAGTAAATCCATATTAATATGCTGAGCTGTAAAATGCTCAAGACAATAGCTTCTGACATTACCAGTCTTACGGAAAACTCACTACTATTATTGACTACTGGACTATATTGGAATATTTTACTGAATTCATCACCTATAAGATTTAAATGACAATGGAATATCCTTCTCTGACAAAACTAAACAAAACAGGTGATACAAATAAATGACCATTTTGTATCCGTATATTCAGAAGTTAGGATAGATATACAGCTACATTCTCTTAATTCAATGATTAGAAAGATTTGTTCTAGTAGTGTTTGTTGACAGGATATCACGTCTGCATCTTGTACAATGAATAACCACTAAGAGAACAATGTGCAATGTATTAATTATTGAAACTCTCCTACTAATTGGATTTGAAACTGTCTCATTGCTATTTGTTTCTCAATAAATTTATTGAAAAAAAAAAGGATGGGTACAAACAGAAATAAAAAAAATTCAAAACCTACAAAACAGAGTTGGCATTTTGAAATGATAAGCAAAATCAAGTTATCCTTACAGGAAGTTAGCATTGAAAAAGAGAGCACAAAGTAAATAAAATCTGAGATGAGTAACAAGATAGATAATGGATATAAGATGGACAATGAATATCCCATGAAAACGCATAAACCAGACATATCAATTATCATGAGGAACAATTACAAGCATTTATCCTCCAAAAAATAAATTTTTAGAAAAAGTGGATAATTTCCTAGATTAATACATGTAATTTATGAAGAATTGGCTATGAACAATTAGGAATTTTTATTTTATATATCTATTTATTTATTGTAGCACTGGAGATTGAACTCAGGCCCTTGTGCTTGCCAGGCAACACTTATTCTACTGAGCTACCTCCCTGGCTCCCAAAATAGGTATTTTGAGCCTCAAACAATGAATAAAGGGATTAAACAGTAAGAAAATGGCTCACAACAGTGTAAAACCTTGATGACAAGATAGATTCATAGCTGTATTCTACGACATTAAAGTAGAACAACTAATTCTTTTAATCTCCCAGAATAATCAGGCAAGTAAATATTTTCAATCTCATGTTATAGGGCTAGGATTATTATTATATCAAATCTAGGGGACAATTCAAAAAATGAAAATGAAAATTATAGACCAATTTCCATGATGGACTTGACATACAATTTCTCAACCAAATACTAGCAAACAAAATGTATTATCACATTAAAAGGATAATATTTTATTACACCATAAGCTTTATTCCAGGGACAAAACAAGTTCTCAATATGTGCAAACACATAAATATGATAAATAAATATATTTAATTGTACCAACAGAATGAAGAAAAAGTATTGCTATTTTGACAGGTCAAAAATCAGCATCTTAGTGCTAAAAATTACTCTTGGACTGGGTAGATAGCTCAGCAGTCTAAGTACCTGATTGGCAAGCTCAAGACCCGGGTTTGATCTCCAGTACTGCATGCAGTGCAGGCCCTGGAATATTGGGCTTGCTGTGCTGCCCACCAAAACCAGGCACAGTGGTGCACATCTGTAACCCCAGGTCTGGAGAGGTTGAGATTGGAGCAACACTACGAGTAGAAGCTGCATAGTGAGACCCTGTACCAAACAAATAAATAAAGATTTTAAAATACAACTCTTAACAAAGTATATATGTAAGGAATACATTATGAAACAGCACAAAAAGGTCATATGTGACACAGACCACAACGATTAGCATCTTCATTGTGAGAAGTTGAAAGATTTCTCTTTATATTTAGTGAAAAGCCATGCATTTCCAATAATGATACTTGAATTCAAAATATATAAAATTCTAGCCAAAAAAGGCAAGAGAAAGAAATAAGTAGATTGAAGTCGTAAAGAAAAATTTTTTTTCTTTACAGTAAACATTGTTATATGTACAGAGAAATCTAAATACTTCATTCAAAATTTTTTCACATTTAGTAAAGTTTCAAGACACAAAAATGATATACAAAATTATTATTTCTATACATTGATAATGAACTATCAGAATGTTAGTAAGGCTGTGGGAAAAGGAGGAGCCCTTCTATATACTTACTGAGGATGTGAATAAGTACACCCTTAATGAGAAATGATATGGAAATTCTTCATAGTACTCAAAAATAGAAGTTCTCTTTGATCCTGTTAGATCTCTTCTAGGTATTTTCACAGCAAAGGTATTGTATGATTCAGATAAATGCATATGCATGTAAAATTCCCAATCTCAAATGATGAAAGCAGCCTATAGACCAGCATCACAGGGATGGAAAAAAGAAAACATGGTGAATTTACAAAAGGTAGTAGTACTCTGCCATAAACTAGGATGAATTAGTAGTTTGAAGAAAAATGTAATGCACTTGAGACCATCACATTAAATGAAATATATTAAATGCAGAAGGTTAATTATTGCCTGATTTCTCTTATATGAGAAATACAAACCACTACTAAATTTAAGAGTAACAGCCAGTCATATTGCTTTTCCAATTGTGTACCATTTCTAATGTCATATCAATTGTTATTATGCTCACTTTAAAATAAATTTTAAAAAGCCAAGAAAGAAAAAAAGAGACAAAAACAAAAATTTAAGGTTTCTTGAAAGGAAGCGGCAATATTCAATCATATGTCCAATCTTACATATCTATATATGTTAATGTAAGCAACAGATTTGATGATAAAAATAGATAATATATCAACCACTGTTAACCAGCTATTCTTGATTTGAAAATCTGTAACATATGTATTGTTATATGTTACCGTTTCTGATTTTTATTATTGCTTTTGTTTTTGCTCTTCAAAATAAAGTAAAATATTTTATAATGTATTTAGTACAGGGTCTACAGGGTCCCACTACATAGTTGAGACTTGTAGTGATCCTCTCTTTTTTAGCCTCCCAAGAACTGGGATTACAGGTGTAAAACACCACTCCCGGTGTCAATCACCATCTCAGTGCACACAAGGGACAGTGCTGGCACTGTATGCCAGGCATTAAATCATGGCCACTGCGCTCTACCTAAGCTCTGCTGAGCTATCTGGCCAGCCTTAAATTAAATTATTTTTTTTAAGTGACAGAAAAGCAATATTAGGGAACAAATAAATAATCACTTTGGTGATAAACCAGGGGATCACAGAAAGAGGGAAGAAAGGAAGGGAAGGATGGGGCAAACTATGGAAAATGATGAAAATGTGTGTGTGTGTGTGTGTGTGTATCCAATTTCTCAAAAAATGTAATTACTATGTACTGCAAACATATGCCAATTAAATGAAAAATCTTATTAAAAATACAGAAATTTCTTATAATTCTTCAATAAACAAACAGTCCAATTAAAGGAACAAAATATTTGAATGTATATTTATTAGATGGACATATACAAATAGCAAAATAAGCACATTACTTTTCACTAGATGAATGAAAATTAAAATATGTAAGGAACCAGAAAATATACATAGCATAATGCCTAAATGGAGAAACAATTGACAGTGCCAATTTATAAGGAGGAATTCTCATTTTGTGATCATGTGAATTCAAATTAGGACAGCTCCCTTGGAAGACAGGTTGATCCATTTTTAAAAATTTAATAAAGTCTTACTGGTACAATATTTTTGCTCCCTTGTATTTACCTAAATGTGCTGAAATATGTTCACACAGAAATCCACAGTTTATTAAAACTTTATTCATAATCATTATTACTAGAAGTAACAACAATGCACTTTTTAATCTTATTTTACAGAGAAAGAAACAGAAACAAGTAAAACAAAGACAAAAAGGAAGAGCTATAAGAATACAAGTGATATAGAATTTCAAAGCAAAAACAGGAAATTAACAATGGTTGTCATGAACAATGTAATTGAATAGGTGAAATGACAAACCGTTTTATAACCATTCAATGGAATATACTTCAACAATAAAAATGAGTACGTGGTCATGTCATTGTGTGGAGCAGCCATGTTGATAATGGCTACTTATACTATATTTCTGAACATAAAGCATTCTGGCAAAGTTGAAAATATAGAGGAAAAAATATAGAGAAAATAAGTGCTATGGAGATAACACAGTGGTCTATGTGCCTGCCTGCCAAGCACAAGGACCTGGGTTTGACCCCCAGAACTACATGCTGGGTCGGCCCCATACAGTGCCATCAACACATTCCAGGAGTGGTGACTGAAACACCCCTGTAATCCCAGTACTGGGGAGACTGACACAAGAGGATCACTATAAGTCCAAGATGAGTAGTGAAAACCTGTACCAAATAAATGAATAAATAAATCTTTACAAATATAGAGAAAATAAAAATATAGTACTGCCAATAGGATGAGATAATGAGTTAGTGTAGGTGAATTACAAACAGTATTTTTAAAAGAAGTCAAAATATCTCCCTGTAATGATGTAACTGTGGTTAAAAAAAACAACTATATTTGGAATACAAAAAATACGTTCCAGTATACAAAATGAAATGCATTTATGCAAATTTTGAAAAATTATTCCAGAGAACAGAAGTTGCCAGAAAGGAATGTGGATTATGGCAGGAGCATCTAGCTTCATTCTAATATATGAAGCACTCAAAGGGCTTGGGTTACTGTTTGTGAGACAAAAGGAACTTCACAGTACCCTACTTGAATGCTACATTTAACCAGTGAAGTTGTTTTCCAAGAGTGTAAGAGGTAACAATTCTGATAACATAAATGCATATGAAACTTATATAATTTAGTAAATGTATAGTGGAGGATGGAAGACAGTTTTGTTTTTGGAGATAAATAGAAGAGATAAGAAAGAGTTGTGTCCTACAGAGTTGCATATGCCAATATACTACTGGTTGATAAACAGTATGTTTCATGTTTAGCTTATTATAGACACAGATGGCTAGTGATATAAATATTTTATATATTTTTCCATATAGGGGTTAGCAAGCACATTTATGTTTCTTTGCATTTTCATCTGACAGAATACAAAAACAACAAACAGCAACAATATATACATGTACTATCTAGATCATGATTTCTAATATTATTGTATAATTATAAGACCAAGAACTCATAGAAATGATTAATTCTTGATTGGGGCAAAAACATAAAGACAAATCTAGAATACCTTGTATTAATAAGATGCTAAAAAGTGAAAAAAACATAATGATCAAATGTATGAATGAAAAAAGGATGACATTCAAAGGAATTCCAGATGGTCAAAGCTGACCAATTTGAACAAGAAAATAAACAAATTTGAGTTATAATTCAGAATATTAAGGAAGCATTCCCAATACCATAGTTACAAAAATAATAGTTAAATAAAAATGAAAAATGAGATAATTTTACATTTTTTCAGAACTTCCTATGATATATATAGAGACAGCTATAGATGATATAGATATAGATATAATTAGATAGTGAATCTTTGAAAGGGAACACAACACCCTACTCCTTAAGTATGCTTTACATTCAGTGGCATACTTCTAAATGCTAAAGGTAGCAAAAGACTAATTTTGAAACCAATAAGCCTAATAAATACTACCACAGCTTGATTATCATTCTTAATATCCATAGTGATAAATTGATTTGATAACCTATGCCCTGCATATTATAAGAATTACAATAGACCTCTTTAGTGCCCCTTAAAGTCCATAGCCTCAATGTAATCATTAGAAATAATCAGACAAATCCTAGTAAAGGAACATCCTGTTAAATACCTAAAAGTGCACTTAAATAGTTGTCAAGTTCATTGGGAATAAGAAAAGTTTGAGAAACTATCACTAAGAAGAAATGCTCAAAGAGCCATGATGACCCTGTAATACCCACACTGTTTATGACCTTGGACCATAAAAAGGATAAATGTGAAAAGCAGAGGAAATGTACACAAAAATTGGCATTAATTAATAAGAAATATTAACAGTGGTTAATGAGTTATAGCAAATGTACCTTAGTAACATAAGGAGTTACTAAATAGAACTTTGTTTGAGTGGTGAGAGGACGGCTTCTCAGTCTTTTTGCTATGATCAAGTGGAGTGTTGAGAGGGCAAAAAAATGGAATTCTATGCTACTTTTACAAAGTATTTGCAAATTTCAATGTAAAACATTTATTAGAAACTGAATATTATTAAAGCTTGCATTTTCCTCTAATTTCTAACAAATATGCTAATTTATTGTCAAGAGGCCAACCCTCAAACTGCCTCAGAGCCAGGTAAGAGGGACTGAAAAAGCAAACTAAAAATAGTAAAACCTGTAGAGCCAGAAGGTCACTGCATTCCACATTGGGGAGAAAAAGCAGCACACAACAGGTGAAAACCAGGTGCTGCAGAATGGACAAGTCATATGAGAGCATTTAAATTGTTATTCCTAGACCCAGTCCTAGCCCAGGGGCAGTGAGTGTGTGGGAGAGCTTCCAGATACCCTGAGATGGTAGGACATACTGGTTCCAGCCCAGGTTCAGCGTGGGTGAGACCCTCCTCCACACCCTTGGGACGCCCCCCAACACTATGCGTAACCTCTCATAACCAACCCACCCAGTAGGAATTTCTGCTGCCTTTGGGGAACACTCAGACCCAGTCCTAGCTCAGGCCCAGTGAGTGTGTGGGAGAGCTTCCTGCTAGGCTGCACCCATGGGACTTCTGGTCCCAGCCCAGGTGTAGCATGGGTGGCACAGTCATTCACCCTTTTGGGATGCCTGCTATCACTCTCTAGTACCCCCAAACAGCCCATTAACAGAGTAGGAATTTCTGTTGCGTCTTGGGAACCCTCACATACAGTCCTAGTCCAAGCCTGGTGAGTGTGTGGGAGAGCTTCCTCTCCCACTACTCTACCTTGTCCCCTCCAGACTCAGCTCAGGCCTGGCATACAAGCTTGGGTTGAAAACCTTCAGCTGCAATCCCTTCACAGAGTGTAGGGGAAAGAACGACCCAGGTATTCCAGGAGGAGAACATCTTGCGAGAGGGGCACAACAGGTTCACCTCCAAGGGCAGCAACAGGAAGGAACAGAGAACAGCAGCCAGACCCAATCCAGGCAAAGCTGAATAAATCCAAACTTTATAGATCTACACCTGAACTTCAGTAGGTGCTAAGGCTATAACTGCAAGAAAGATCTACAACAAAGGTCAAAAGACAGAGCTACACAAAATGACAATGAGAAGGAGCAAAATGCAATCTCAGAACCCACGCACACACATAACAAGTGCAGAGGACACTAACACAGAACAAATTGGGAATCACACAGCTGAAAGCAATGAATCAACAGCTTCTGAAATAAAGAAAGAGCTTCAGAAAGATATAGAGGAACTCAGATTGGAAACGAAAAAAGAAATCCCGGAATTAATAACATCTGCAGTAAAGAATCAAATGCAGAAACACATGGAGGAAAGCCAATGCCCACCCAGAACAAGTGCAGAGCACACTAGCTCAGCACAAATGTATGAATTAATAGTGTTGATAGTAAATAAGCAACAGCAGAAAGTCATAGAAGAACACACAGCGGAATGATTTTCAACTAGCTCAGCTCAAATGTACAAATTAATAGTGTCAACAGTAAATAAGCAACAGCAGAAAGTTATAGAGGAACTCAGAGCGGAATTCTTTTGTGAAATAAAAAAAGAATTCTCAGAACTCATAGCATCTGTAGTAAAGAATCAACTACAGAAATATAGGGAGGAAACCCAATATGAAAAAAAAAAACTGCAGTAAAAGAATTTATAACTGCTTCAAAAGAAGACAATGATAAAAAAACAATACAGGAGATTAGAAAAATGACGGATTCCTTGCATGAGAAATACAGGAAAGAAGTTGTTCGCATGAAACAGAGTCAAAGAGATATAAAGGAAATTAAAATCTCAATCACAAGCTTGCAAAACAGTATAAGGGAAAGTGAAGACAGAGTTTCAGATCTTAAAGACTGTGGTGCAGCCAGTGAAAATATAAGAAATGATCTCTTAAAAACAATTAGGAAGGAGGAAAAAATAATTCATGACCTGCAAGATGATACAGGGATGAACAATGTGAGAGTAATAGGCATCAATGTTAAAGAAGGAGTCAACACAAAAGCATTAATAAAATATGGGCAGAAGTAATAGCAGAAAATTTCCCAAATATGAGGAAACAATTGATATTCGGGTAACTGAAGCATACTTCTCCTCACAAACCATGAAGGCAAGAAGAGCATGGAACAGAGTACTTCATGTCCTCTATGAAAAAAAAAAATACCAGCCCAGACTACTGCACCCTGCAAAACTCTCTTTCAAGTTTGTTGGAGAAGTTAAATAATTTCATGATAAAGAACAGCTAAAGAACTTCATGATGACAAAACCAACCCTACACAGACTACTGAAAGATGTTCTACAGAGGGACCAAAAAGAAACAGAACGCAACAAATGAAATCAGAAGCAACCAACCAAATATGGCAAGCAGTTAAACACAGGAGCAAAAGGAATAAACAACAACAGGTAAATAACACGTCAATTGTAAGTCAATAAATTTCAATTCTAACCATCAATGTAAATGGACTCAACTCACCAATTAAGAGAAATAGACTGGCACAGTGGATTAGAAAACAACATCTAAAAATATGTTGTATACAAGAAATGCATGTAACTGACAACGACTTTCACAGGCTGAAAGTCAAAGGATGGAACACAATACTACATGCCCCAGGACCTCAGAAAAAATCAGGGGTAGCAATTCTATTCTCAGACAGTCTCACCTTCAAAGCAACAATGATCAAGGGAAATAAAGAAGGCCATTGTATACTGGTTAGGGGTAACACTCAAGAGGAAGATGTAACACTCATAAATATGTATGCACCAAACACAGGAGCACTAAATTATGTAAAACAAATCTTAATGAACATGAAAAAAATAATATCCAATACCACAATCTTAAGAGGAGACCTTAACACCACCTTATCCCCAAAAGATAGGTCAACCAGATAATAACATAGCCAAGAAATAACAGAACTGAACCAGAGCTTGAAAGAAATGGACTTTATGGGCATATACAGAGTGTTCCACCCAAACCCAGTTGAATACACATTTTTCTTAGTTGCACATGAGTCATTTTCTAAAAGAGACCACATACTGGTCAACAGGTCATTCCTAAGAACATGTAAGAAAACAAAAATTATCCCATGCACATTATCTGAACACAGTGCAATAAAACTGGAAATAAGTGACAAAAGAAACCAGAAAAAACCCTTAAATACATGGAAATTAATTGATGCCCTATTCAGCAACCAATGAGTCACAGATGAAATTAAACAAGAATTCA
>NW_004524818.1:925208-934231 GCF_000260255.1 Octodon degus | reverse complement strand
GTATAGCAATTTTGGGAGTATGGCCATCTTCACGATTTTGTATCTTCCTACCCAGGAGCGTGGAATATCTTTTCATATTCTGAAATCCTCTATGATCGCTTTTTACAGAGTACTGTAATTTTCCCTGAAACGATCTTTGACTTCTTTAGTTAAGTTAATTCCAATGTAATTCATTCTCCTCGGTGCTATTGTAGAAGGTATTGTTTCAATACATTCTTTTGCAGTGCTTTTGTTGTCTGTGTAGAGGAATTCTATTGACTTTTGCATATTGACTTTATAACCTGCTATGCTACTGAATGTCTGTATTAATTCTAGTAGCTTCTTGGTGGAGTTTTTTGGGTCTTCCAAGTAATGTATCATGTCATTTGCAAATAATGATAATTTAACTTCTTTACCTATTCTTATTTCTTTTATTTCTTCATTTGTCTAATGGCTATAGTTAATGATTCCAGAACTATGTTCACTAGGAGTTGTGGTAGAAGATATCCTTGTTTTGTACCAGATCTAAGAGTAAAAGATTTCAGTTTTCCCCTTTTAGGATTATGTTAGCCATTGGGTTTTCATACATGGCTTTCCCAGATTGAAGCAGAGGCCATCTATTCCAATTTTCTGTAGGATCTTGAACAGGAATGAGTGTTGGACTTTGTCAAAAGCCTTTTTTACATCAATTGAGATGATCGTGTGGTTTATAGTTTTAGCTGTATTGTTATAGTGTATTACAGTTATAGATTTTCGAAAATTGAACCATCCTTGCATCCCTGGGATTAATCCTTCCTCATCATGTTGCATGATCTTCTTCATGATTTGCTGTATTCTATTTGTTAGGATTTAATTAAGGTATTTGTTGTCTATGTTCATAAGGGAAATTGGACTGTAGTACTCTTTCTTAGTTGTTTCTTTCCCTGGTTTTGGTATGAGTATAATACTTGCCTCTAGGTATGATTTTGGGAGGATTTCTTCCTTTTCAATTTCATTGAAGAGTGTAAAGTGTATAGAGACTGCATCTTCTGCAAATTTCTTGTAGAATTCAACTGTGTATCCATCTGGACCTGGATTTTTCTTTGTCCGTAGGTTTTCAATTATATCTCGCATTTAATTGACTATTATTGGGCTATAGAGAGTGCTTAAATCTTGTCAACTCAGTTGTGGTAATGTGCAACTTTCTAGGAATCTAATCATTCCTTTTGTATCTTCTATTCTGTGAGAGTAAAGATTCTCAAAGTACTATTGATGATCTTCTGAATTTCCAACGTGTCTGTGGTAATTACACACTTTTCATTCCTTATTGCTTGTATTTGAATTTTTTCTTTCCTTTTTTCAATGAGGTTTGCTAGGGGCTTATGGATTTTATTTAATCTTTTAAAGAAACAGCTTTTTGCTTTCTTAATTCTTTGAATTGTTTTCATTTTTTCAGTTGAATTAATTTCTGCTCTAATCTTTATGATTTCTTCCCTCATTTGGTCTCTGGCTTTGGTTTGCTCATCATTTTCCAGTTGTTTAAGTTGCAGCATTAGGGTATTTATTTTTTCCCATTCTGTTTTCCTAATGTGTGATTTCACAGCTATGAATTTGCCTCTGAGAACTGCTTTCATTATACCTCATAAATTCCAATAAGTTGTGCTTGAATTTTCATTGAATTGTAGATATTGTTGAATTTCCTGTTTAATTTCATCTCTGACCCACTGGTTGCTGAGTAGAGTGTCATTTAGTTTCCGTGTGTTTAGGGCTTTTTTTCTCATTTGTTTTGTCATTTTTTCCTAGTTTCATTGCACTGTGGTCAGAAAATGTGCATGGGATAATTTCTGTTTTCTTACATATACTTAAGCATGACCTATGGATGAGTATGTGGTCTATTTTAGAAAATGACCCAAGTGCAGTTAAGAAAAATGTGTGTTCAGCTGTATTTGTGTGGAACACTCTGTATATGTCCACCAAGTCCATTTGTTTCAAGATCTGGATGAGTATTGTTTTTTTCTTTGCTAATTTTTTGTCTGCTTGACCTATCTTCTTGGGATAAGGAGGTGTTAAGGACTCCTGTTTAGATTGTGGTATTAGTTATTAGATTTTTCATGTCCATTAAGATTTGCTTTATATAGTCGGGTGCTCCTGGTTTGCTGCATATATACTTTTGAGTGTTACCACTTCCTCTTCAATTTTTCGGCAAACCAGTATATAATGGCCTTCTTTATTTCGCTTGATCATTGTTGGTTTGAGGTTGAGACTGTCTGAGAATAAGTTTGCTACCCCTGCTTTTTTCTGAGGTGTTGGGGCAAGTAATTTTGTCTTCCATCCTTTGACTTTCAACCTACGGATGTCTTTATGAATTTAATGTGTTTCTTGTATACAGCATATTGTTGGATTTTGTTTCTTAATCCACTGTGCCAGTCTATTTCTCTTAATTGGTGAATTAAGTCCATTTACATTGAAGGTTAGAATTGAGATGTATTCATTTACTATTGACATGTTATTCACCTGTTGTCATTTACTCCTTTTTCTCCTATATTTAATTGTTTGCCCTATTTAGTTGGTTGCTTCTGATTTCATTCGTGGAGTTCTGATCATTTTGATCCCTCTGTAGAACATCTTTCAGTAGCCTGTGCAGTGTTGGCTTTGTCATCACGAAATTTTTTAACTTTTCTTTGTCATGGAAGTATTTCATTTCTCCATCAAACTTGAAAGCGAGTTTTGCAGGTTATAGTAGTCTGGGCTGGAATTTGTTTTCATAGAGGAGTTGAAGTCCTCTACTCCATGCTCTTCTTGCCTTCATTGTTTGTGAAGAGAAGTCGGCTGTAATTCTGATGGGTTTTCCTGTGAATGTGATCTGCTTCTTTTCTCTAGCTGCTTTCAGTACATTATTTTTGTTTTTAATTTCTGGGATCTTGACTATTATGTGTCTCAGAGTGTGTTTTTAATGGGATTGAGGTTAGTTGGCATTCTGTGTGCTTCCTTTACATGAATGTCAGCTTGTTTCCTCATATGTAGGAAGTTTTCTGCTATTACTTCGGCCCATACTTTTTAATGTACTTTGTATTGACTCCTTCTTTGAGGCCTATTAGTCTCACATTGGTCATCTTTGCTGCGTTTTGAAGGTGATGGATTAATTTTTTCCAGCTTCCTATTTGTTTTTAAGAGATTCTTTCCTACCTTTTCAGTAGCTGCACCATCGTCTTCAAGATCTGAATCTCTCTTCACTTTCACTTAGACGGTTTTGCAAGCTTGTGATTGAGATTTTTAAATTCCTCTATATATGTTTCACTCTGCTTCATGCATTCTGTTTCTTTTCTGTGTTGCTCATGCAAGGAATCCGTCATTTTTCTAATCTCCTCTATTTTTTATCAATGTCTTCTTTAGAAGCAGTTATTAATGTTTTACTGCAGTATTTTTTTCAGATTGTGTTTCTTCTCTATGTTTCTGTAGTTGATGCGTTACTTCAAATGCTCCTAGTTCCGAGAATTCTTTTCTTGTTTCAGAAAATTCTACTCTGAGTTCCTTTATGACTTTTTGCTGTTGCTTATTTACTATCAATGTTATTAATTCATTCATTTGAGCTGATCTAGTATCCTCTGCACTTGTTCTGTGTGGGTATCGTATTTCCTCCATATGTTTTTGCATTTGATTCTTTACTGCAGATGATATTAATTCAGGGATTTCCTTTTTCATTTCCAATCTGAGTTCCTGTATACCTTTCTGCAGCTCTTTCTTTATTTCAGAAGCCGTTGGTTCATTGATTTCAGCTGTGTGATTCCCACTTTGTCCTGTGTTAGTGTCCTCTGCACTTATTATGGGTGGTCTTGGGTTCTAAGATTGGATTTTCTTTCTTCTTGCTGTCATTTGGCATAGCACTGTCTTCTGACCTTTGTTGTCAATCTTTGGTGGAGTTATATCCTTAGCACATTCTGAAGTTCAGGTGCAGATCTACAAATTTTTGATTTATCCAATTGTGCCTGGCTTGGATCTGACTGCTGTGCTCAACTCTTTCCTGCTGCTGCCCTTCTGGGTGAACCTGTTGTGCCCGTCTGGCAAGATGTTCTGCTCTTGGACTAGCTGGGTGCTTCTTTCCCCTACAGTCTCTGCAGAGATTGTAGCTGAAGTGTTTCACCCCAGGCCTGTATGTAAGTCCTGAGCTGAGTCTGGAGGGGACAAGGTGGAGTAGGTTTTAGAGACAACTCTCCCACACACTCACTGGTCCTGGTCTAGGACTGGATCTGGGGGTTCCTGTATCGCAACAGAAATTCATACTCAGTGGGCTGTGTGGGGGTACTATGGAGTGGTGGGGGACATCTCAAGGGAGTGAAAAACGTCTCACCCATGCTGCCCCTGGTCTTGGACCACTAGTTCCTGCCAGTGCAGAGTAACGGGAAGCTCTCACATACACTAACTGGGAATGGTCTGGGACCTGATCTGTCCGCTTTTATTTTAGTGGCAGTTTGCTATTAGAAAAAAATCTAACTAATGCTTCATCAAGATCCTGAGGGGATTTCAATGACGTTATCAGACCCAAAAGCTGTAACTCTTGTTGCATAGGTCCTGCTTTACTTTGGTCTTAAACATCCAGCAGAAAAGTATAAAAACGAAATATAAGAAGTAAAACCATGCTGTTATGTTGAGCTGCAGGGGAGTTAGGTCAACAATTTCTGACATTGCCAATCAAGCGGAAGACCCAATACCATTATGGGCAACTGGACTCTTTTAGAATATTTTGCTGAGTTAATACACCTATAATATTCAAATAACGGAACGTAACAAAAAATGGTATACAGATGAATGCCCATTTTGTATCTGTGTATTCAAAGTGGTTAGGACAGATTGCTTACATTCTCTTAATGAATATAGTGATTTGTCCTAATGGTGTTTGTAAATAGGATATCATGTCCGCATCTTGTACAGCAATTAACCACTAGGAAGAATGTATGCAAGGTGTTATTTATTGAAACTGTCCTACCAATTTGATTTGAAACTTTCTCATTGCTATTTGTTTATCAATAAAATTATGGGGAAAACAGATAATGTGTGAATTCAGGTCGGATATAAATTGAAGCATAAGCATTTCCAGACATTTAAGCAAAAATACCCTTTTAAACAGAAGGATGAGTAATGCAAAGACCTAGAATAATTACTGATATTTTTATTTTGTTTTATTTTTGATATTTTTGGAAATAATATGAATACCAGGGTTATTGGACTCAAGTAAACAAGAGTGAAAACATTACGAGATGAAATCTCAGAGATAACAGGTGAGAATACAGCATGATGAGCCTTGTACACTATGATAAAGTATGTTACTCAGTTTTCCATCACTGTGTCAAGATATCTGGGATAGCCAACATGAAACATTAGTTTGACTCACAATTTATGGTGCGGCAAAATATCATAGTTAGAAATATGTAATGGAAGAAAGGTATTCCCCTCATGGCATACAGAAAATACAGAGTTGAAGTGGATGGAGTTGCACATTACCTTAAAAGGAATTCCCCTAATGACCTGACTTTGTCCAATGAGTCCTACATTCCTAAAAATTCCACCACTTCCCAGTAGTGCCATCAGCAGGGGACTAAAGCCTTTACAAATGAGCCTTTAGGGGACATTTAAGCACCAAATTCAACTAAAAACATTTTGTCCCTGACCACCAAATGTTTATGCCTATCTCTCAATGCAAATACTTCCAGTGTATCTCTTTGTATACTCACAGTTGCAGAAAAAGTCTAAGTTCAAGATGTCCCTCAAGTTTGAAAACAAACTTAGTTGTGAGCCACTATAAAAATAGTAAAAAAAAAAAAAATATAAAGTCACATACTTCCAAAGGAAAACAGTGGGATGAGTACAGAGTAAACATTCCTATTTCAAGTGGAAGACAAAAGAGTAAATAAACAACAGATATAGCAAAAAGACATAAGCAAAAACGGGCAAACATTAATTTCTACAGTTCCATGTCCAAGTCTGGGACATGCAGGGAAATGATGTGAGGTCTAGGAAACTTGGACAGCTCTGCCCTTTTAGGCTGAGTGGTTGAATTCCACATTGACTCTCTCCAAAGATCTCTCATCTTTCTGCTACAGTTTCACGTGGAAAATAACTACAGTTCCTGACATCAGTAGCTTCCTTAGACGTCTAGTACAGTTTTGGCTTCACTCTCATTGTTTCAGGCATCACCATCATGGGGACATCTTGGAGAGAAATCAGCATATCTTCCATATCGTTTGATCAAACTATGGAGGGGGAAATTTTTGACCTTGCAACACTTGCATTGAATATTCTTGAAAACCCAACACCATGAAGATGTTTTTAGGGTGTGGTGTCAGTGCAAGCAGTATCTGTAGTCCTTTGGACCAAAGCTTCCATAGACAATGAGCTGAGCATGAAGAAATCCATCTCAAGAAAATATTTTTCCAGGTGATCTTGTATGAACAGAGCATGCCAGGGCTCTCATCTCAAACAACAGTCAGTGAGTCTACAGTGAACGGGCCACTTTTGATTCCTGACATGTCCCCAAGGCATCATTTTTTATTTCCCCAGTGCATGCTATTCGCCTGCTTTTTAATGGCATTATTTCTTTTTGCTTCCCACATTATCCTTGGCTTCAAATTGAAGTGTACTCTTTTTCTGGTAAAATGGTAAGCTTTAGAAATCTTTGTCCTACTTTTTCTTATGATTCACACTGTAAATCTGGCTAAAAGCAGCCTTGAAATTTCCTGTACTTGATTATTCAACCCATCACCTTTAAATTCAACTTCCCACAAAGTCTCAGGGCATGTCCAAATTTTAAGCAAATTTATAGCAAGGATGAAATATGAGTAGACCCTAGTCCTATTCTCAATAGATATGCAGTTTCCATTTGAAATGTCATGGGCTTCATCTTTCTGTTCAAAATCCCATGGGCATTCTGGTCTCCTGAATATCCACCGGAATCACTCAATAAGGTTTTACATGTATTCTGAAGTCTTTCGGCCTAATTCTCAATAGTTGGCAAAGTTTTTCTTGCAAAACTAACCTCAACTTTCTAAGCCATATGGTAAAGTACAGTCACAGTAATTATCCCTATTCTTCAGTACTAATTTTCTATAAGTGAGCTTTCAAAAATCACTACGACAAAAAAAAAACACAATATAATGGACTTTGAAGGGAAAAGTACTTATTTTGTCTCACAGTTTCAGAGCTGTCTGCCCACAATCTGTTCTTAACTCTTGCTTTTATAACTTGGTGAAGTGTAACATTGTGGTTATATGTACCTGAACAACCTTGACCATCTTATGGTGTCCAGAAACTAAAGATAGAGATGTAGTGCTTGATTTCCAAACAGGACATTCTGGGCAAATCCTCCTCTCCTTCAACTGTGCTTCACCTCTTAAATAGTCTACTCTTTTCTAAGTACCATCAGCTATGGACTAATCTTTCAATACATGGGGATTACGGGAGAATTTATAATCTAAACCAAAAACTGATTTTTATTCTGAGAATGGGAGCCACAGCAGGCCTCTATTTATTTGTTATTTATTTATTTATTTATTTATTTATTTATTTATTTTGTAGAACCAGTGATTGAACTCAAACCCTTGAGTTTGCCAGAGAAATTATATCATGTGACTTGTATCATAGCAAGATCGTTTTGCTTCTGTATGAAAGCAGTTTGAAAAAGAAATTAGCTTGGAATTAGGAAGACTCGATAAGAGGTTACAAATTATGGTTTGTGTATTGGTGTCTCCCTATGGCCTCCTGCAGTAATGGGGCAGCTTCTGAAGTGTGTAGTTGATTATGGTCTTTATGAATTTTGCCCCTGTCCTGGGGTAGGTTATTTGAATTTCAATGTAAGGAGGGAAGAGAAGATAGCTGCTGGAGCTGCTGCTACTCCTCTTTTGCTCTCTTAATTTTTGCCATCAGAATGAAAAGTTGCTTTATGCTATGTACTGCTCTGCCTTGGACCCAGCTGATTAGGTAAAGAAACTTGCAGTAACTGTGAGCTAAATAAATCATTCCTTCCTATAATTTGTGTGTCAGGTATTTGCCCAAGAAATGAGAGAAGAGTAACTGAGACACTATGATAACTAGCTAGTTGAACATGATGGTAGCTTTTTGACCATTAATTAAAACTCTAGCGTGAGAGAGAGTTAAAGCATTTTTACTTGTTTTCAATTGTTTGCTTGGTTACTAGAAGATCTGAAACAATTTACAGAGAAAATGGCCTAACACTTTTATGGATAGTAAATGCATTGTAAGGTATTAAGCATATAATACATGTTGGTCATTCAAACAGAACTGTAGCTTCAACCCAATTAAAAATACACCGAGACATACAATAATCAAGATCCTAGAAATGCGGCACAAAAACAATGTCCTGAAAGCTGCTAGACAAAAGAAACATATCACATTTAAAAGAAAACCAAACAAAATAAAGGCAGATTTCTCTTCACAAACCATGAAGGCAAGAAGAGCATGGAGCAGAGTACAAGTCATCTATGAAAACAAATTCCAGCCGAGACTACAATATTCAGCAAAATTCTCTTTCAAGTTTAATGTAGAAGTGAAATACTTAGATGACAAACAACAACTAAAGAATTTCATGATGACAAATCCAATCCTACAAAGATTACTGAAAGATGTTCTACAAAGGAACCAAAGTTATCAGAACTCCAGGAAAGAGAAAAGAAGGAATCCACTAAATAGGTCAAACAAATAAACACAGGAGAAAAAGGAGTAAACAACAGCAGGTAAATAACATGTCAATCACAAGTCACCACATCTCAATTATAACCATCAATGAAAATGGACTTAATTCACTGATTAAAAGAAATTGACCGGCACACGGGATTAGGAGAAATAATCCAACAATATGCTATATACATGAAATACACTTAACTCATGAAGGAATTAATAGGCTGAAAGTCAAAAGATGGAAAGCAATACATGCCCAACCACCTCAAACAAAAGCAGGAGTAGCAATGCTGTTCTCAGACAGTCTCAAATTCAAACCAAGAATGATTAAATTAAATAAAGAAGACCACTATATACTGGTGAGGCGAAAAATTCAA
>NW_004524818.1:924566-925108 GCF_000260255.1 Octodon degus | reverse complement strand
CATGGCTGACACTGACAAAGGTTCTACAATCAGAGGTACAGGATCTCAGGATAAATCATGAGGGGATTTCACTGACCTTATCAGACCAAAAAGCTGCAACTCTTGATGTATACATACTGCTTTACCTTGGTCTTAACCATCCAGTAGAAAAGTATAAAAAAGAAGTATAAGAAGTAAAGACATGGTGTTATGTTGAGCTGTAGGGAATTCAGGTCAACAATTTCTGACATTTCCAGTGAAGCAGAAGACCTAATACTATTATGGACAACTAAACTCTTTTAGAATATTTTGCTGAGTTTACACACCTATAATAATTAAATGTTGGAACTTACCAAAAGAAGGAGATACAGATGAATGTCCATTTCGTATCTTTGTATTCAAAATGATTAGGATAGATATATAGTTACGTTCTCTTAATGAACAGAGGGATTTGTTCTAATAGTGTTTGTAAATAGGATATCAAGTCCACATCTTGTACAGCAATTAACCACTAGGAAGAACGTATGCAATGTTTTAATTATTGAAACTGTCCTACCAATTTA
>NW_004524818.1:920817-923494 GCF_000260255.1 Octodon degus | reverse complement strand
AAATGGATTGGTGGACATATATAGAGTGATCCAACCAAACACAGCTGAATACACATTTTGATCAACTGCAAATGGGTCATTTTCTAAAATAGACCACATACTGGTCCATAGGTCATGCTTAAGTATATGCAAGAAAACAGAAATTATCCCATGCATATTATATGACCACAGTACAATGAAACTGGAAATATACAAGAAAAGAAAACGGAAAAAAATCTAAATATATGGAAAATAAACAATACCCTACTCAGCAACCAATGGGACACAGATGAAATTAAACAAAACATTCAAGAATATCTACACTTCCAAAAAAAATTCAAGCACAACTCAACGTAATTCATGGGATATGATGAAAGCAGCTCTCAGAGGGAAATTCATAGCTGTGAACTCACACATTAGGAAAACAGAAGAGAAACAAATAAACACCTTAATGCTGCACCATCAACAACTGCAAAAGCAAAAGCAAACCAAACACAAGGCCCAAAGACAGGAAGAAATCATAGACATTAGAGCAGAAATTAATTCAATTGAGATGAGGAAAACAGTTCAAAGAATTAATGAAAAAAAGCTGGTCCTTCAAAGATTAAATAAAATCGATAAGTCGCCAGGTAGCCTCATCAAAAACAGGAAAGAAAAAATTCAAATACGAGCAATAATGAATGAAAAGGGTGTAATTACCACAGACCCAGTGGAAATTCAGAAGATTATCAATAGCTACTTTGAGAATTTTACCTCAAACTATAGAGGACACAGAAAGAATAGACAGATTCTTAGAAAGGTACAAATTCCCAAAGCTGAATCGAAAAGAAATAGCCACTTTCAATAGCCCAGTAACTGGCAAAGAAATACGAGATGTAATAAAAAACTTACCAACAAAGAAAAGACCAGGTCTGGATGGATATACAGCTGAATTCTACAAGATATTTCCAGAATATGTAGTCCTTATACTCCACAAACACTTCAATGAAATTGAAAAGGAAGCATTCCTCCCAAAATCATTCCTGGAGCCAAGTACTATACTGAAACCAAAACCAGAAAATGACGAAACAGAAAAAGAGCACTATGGGCCAATCTTGTTCATGAACATTAATTCAAAAATCCCCAATAAAATCTTGGCAATAGAACAGAGCTTATCATCAAGAATATTGTACACCATGACAAGGTAGGAATCATCCCAGGGATGCAAGGATGGCTCAATATACACAAATATGTAAATGTAATACATTATATCAATAGAGCCAGAACTAGAGATCACATTATCATCTCAGTTGACGCAGAAAAGGCTTTTGACAAAGTCCAACACTCATTCATGTACAAAGTCCTCCAGAAAATTGGAATTCATGACATCTATGTCAAACTGATAAAAACCATCTATGATAACCCAATGGCTAATATAATTCTAATTTGGGAAACCTGAAATCTTTTACTCTCTGATGTGGTAAAAGGCAAGGATGTCCTCTATCACCACTCCTATTCAACATTGATCTGGAATCATTAACTAGAACCATTAGACAAGAGAGAAATAAAAAGAATAAGAACAGGTAAAGAAGAAGTTAAAATATGATTATTTGCAGATGACTAGATACATTACTTGGAAGACCTAAAACACTCCACCAATAATCCACTAGAATTCATTCATAAATTTAGTAGTATAGAAGGATAGAAAGTCAATGCACAGCCAGGGCGATGGTTCAGTGGAAAAAGAGCTTCCCTGGCAAGCACAAGGGCCTGAGTTCAATCCACACATGCGAAAAAAAAAATCAGTAGCATTCCTGTACCCACATAACAAACACACTGAGAGGGAAATTAGAGAAACAATACCTTTTACAATAGCATTGTGGAAAATGAAATATCTTGTAATTCATCAAACTAAAGAAGTCAAAAAACATTTCAAGAAAAATTACAGTATTCTGCCAAAACAGATCATACAGGGTTTCAGAAAATGGAAAGATATTCTCTGCTGCTAGATAGGAAGAACTAACAATGTGAAGATGGTCATACTTTCAAATTAGCTGTGCACATTTAATGCAATCCCTATCAAACTACCATCAAAGTACCTCACAGAGCTAGAGAAATCTTTCCTAAAATGTATTTGAAACAAGAAACGACCTAGAATAGCAAACGCAATCCTGGGTAACAAAGACAAGGCATGAGGCATTACCAATCTTGACTTCAAAATATACTACAAGGCTAGTGTGATAAAATCAGCATGGTACTTGGAACAAAACAGACCTGAGGATCAATGGAATAGGTTAGAAGATGCAGAGGCTTCTAGGAACATACTGCATCACGTGATATTCGACAAAGGGGCCAAATATTCTTACTGGAAGAAAGAGAGCCTCTTTAACAAATGTTGCTGGAAAAACTGGCTCTCTACATGCCGAAAAATAAATTTGACCCAGGTTTACCACCATGCACTAAACTACAGTCAGAATGGATTAAAGATCTAAACATTAAAACAGAAACACTAAGTCTCCTGGAAAAGAAAGTAGGAAGAACTCTTGAAGACATAGGGGAAGGCAAAGAGTTCACTTTGATTTGAACAGAAATCAAATTGCATTGGAAACACTTGAAGGAATTAACAACTTGGACCTGCACTTATTGAGAAGATTTTACATGGAACAAGAAATTACCAACACAGTGAAAAGAAAACCTACAAATTTGAAATAAATGTGTC